>NC_134086.1:51087360-51390391 GCF_000715075.1 Nicotiana tabacum
ACTTCTCAACCACAACGTGCCCCGTAGAGTTCTCAAGCTATGGTTACAGCTCCAGTTGCTACCCCACCTGCTCAGCCAGCCAGAGGTGGAGGTCGGGGAGGTAGAGGTCTCCCTAGAGGGGGAGGCCAGGCCCGATACTATGCCCTTTCTGGCCGTACCGAGGTTGTTGCCTCCCATTCTATCATCACAGGTATTATACTAGTTTGTCAGAAAGATGCATCTGTTCTATTCAATCCAGGCTCCACTTACTCTTATGTGTCTTCTTATTTTTGCTTCGCATTTGGGTGTACCTCGGGATTCTTTGAGTTCCTCTATTTATGTTTCTACTCCTGTAGGAGATTCTCTTGTTCTATACTGCATTTATCGGTTGTGTTTGGTTGTTCTTAGTGGTTTTGAGACCAGAGCCAATTTATTGTTGCTCAACATGGTAGATTTTGATATTATCTTGGGCATAGACTGGTTGTCGCCCCATTATGCTATTCTTGATTGTCACGCCAAAACCGTGACGCTGGCTATGCCAGGTGTACCGCGTGTTGCGTGGAGAGGTACTTTAGATCACACTCCTAGTAGAGTTATTTCTTTCCTTAAATCTCAATGTATGGTTGGGAAGGGGTGTGACGCATATTTAGCTTAGGTGAGATATGTCAATATTGATACCCCTTCAGTTGATTTAGTCCCAGTAGTATGGGATTTTCTCGATGTGTTTCTAGCTGATCTTTCGGGCATGTCGCCTGATAGAGATATTGATTGTGGCATTGATCTGTTGCCGGGCACTCAGCCCATTTCTATTCCTCCATACCGTATGGCTCCTCTTGAGTTGATGAAGTTGAAGGATCAGTTACAGGAATTACTTGATAAGGGTTTTATTCGGCTCAGTGTATCACCTTGGGGTGCTTCTGTCTTGTTTATGAAGAAAAAGGATAGTTCTATGTGTATGTGTATTGATTATTGCCAGTTGAAAAAGGTTACAGTGAGGAACCGTTATCCTTTGCCTCGTATTGGTGATCTGTTTGACCAACTTCAGGGCGTACGAGTGTTTTCTAAGATTGGCTTGCGCTCAAGTTACCATCAATTGAAGATTCGGGAGCCAGAAATCCCGAAGACTGATTTTGGGACTCAGTATGGTCATTACGAGTTCCTTGTTATGTCATTTGGGTTGACCAATGCCTCAGTAGCCTTTATGCATTTGATGCATAGTGTGTTCCAGCCGTATCTTGACTCAATCATCATTGTCTTTATTGATGATATTCTAGTGTATTCCTGGAGTCGGGAAGATCATGAGTAGCACCTGAGGACTGTGCTTCAGACTCTGAGAGAGAAGAAGTTATATGCTAAGTTCTTGAAATGTGATTTTTGGTTGGATTCCATGGCATATTTAGGCCACGTAGTATCGAATGAGGGTATTCAAGTGGATCCGAAGAAAGTAGAGGCCGTACAGAGTTGGCCCAGACCATCCTCAGCTATAGAGATCCGTAGTTTCCTTGTCTTGGCGAGTTACTACCGTCGTTTTGTTGAGGTTTTTTCATCGATTGCAACCCCTATGACTAGACTGACCCAGAAGGGTGCTCCATTTCAGTGGACGGAATAGTGTGAGGTGAGCTTCCAGAAGCTCAAGACAGCTTTGACTACAGCCCCAATTGTGATACTGCCTACAGGTTCGAGATCTTATATGGTCTATTGTGATGCCTCGAGGATCGGCCTCAGAGCGGTGTTGATACAGGACGGTAGGGTGATTGCCTAGGCGTCCAGACAGTTGAAGGTACATGAGAAGAATTACCCTGTCCACGACCTTGAGTTAGCTGCCATTGTTCACGCCCTGAAGATCTGGCACCATTATTTGTACGGGGTTCCTTGCAAGATTTATACTAATCATCAAAGCTTGCAGCACCTGTTCAAGAAAAAGGATATAAATTTGCACCAGAGGAGATGGTTAGAGTTGCTGAAGGATTATGATATCACTATTTTGTATCACCCGGGCAAGGCCAATATGGTGGCCAATGCCTCGAGTCTCCGGGTAGAGAGTTTGGGGAGTTTTTAGGGAGTTTGGCTTATTTACCAGCATCGGAGAGACCTATGGCGATGGATGTTCAGGCCTTAGCCAGCCAGTTTGTGAGATTGGATCTTTCGGAGCCCAGTCGGGTTCTAGCTTGCGTGGTTTCTCGGTCTTCCTTATTTGATCGTATCAGGGAGCATCAGAATGATGACCCTCATTTGCTTGTCCTCAAGGACAAGGTTCAGCATGGTGATGCTATAGATATGACTATTGGTGATGACGGGGTATTGAGGATGTAGAGTCGGATTTGTGTACCCAATATTGATGGGCTTCGGCAGATGATTCTGGAGGAGGCCCATAGTTTGCGGTATTTCATTCATCCGGGTGCCGCGAAGATGTATCAGGATTTGAGGTAGCACTACTGGTGGAGGCGGAGATATAGTTGAATTTGTAGCTCGGTACCTCAACTGTCAGCAGGTGAAGTATGAGCACCAAAGATCGGGTGGTTTGCTTTAGTAGATAGAGATTCCGGAGTGGAAGTGGGAGCGGATCACCATGGACTTTGTAGCTGGGCTCCCGCGGACTTTGAGAAAGTTTGATGCTATTTGCGTGATTGTGGATCGGCTGACCAAGTCCGCTCACTTCATTCCTGTGTGTACTACTTATTCTTCCGAGCGGTTGGCGGAGATTTATATCCGGGAGGTTGTTCGTCAGCATGGTATTCTAGTTCCATCATTTCAGATAGAGGTACTCAGTTCACGTCCTGGTTCTGGAGGGTTGTTCAGGAGGAGTTGGGTACTCGGGTGGAGTTGAGTACAACATTTCACCCTCAGACGGACGGACAGTCCGAGTGCACTATTCAGATTCTTGAGGATATGTTCTGTGCGTGTGTGATTGAGTTTGGAGGGTCTTGGGTTCAGTTCTTGCAATTGGCGGAGTTTGCCTATAATAACAACTATCAGTCCAACATTCAGATGGCACCGTATGAGGCTTTATATGGTAGGCGGTGTAGATCCCCGATGGGTTGGTTTGAGCCGGGTGAGGCCAGATTATTGGGCACAGTATTGGTTCAGGATGCTTTGGAGAAGGTTAAGGTGATTCAGGATAGACTCTGTACAGCGCAGTCCAGATAGAAGAGTTACGCGGACCGGAAGGTTCGTGATGTTTCCTATATGGTTGGAGAGTGGGTTCTGCTTCGGGTTTTGCCTATGAAGGGCGTTATGAGATTTGGAAAGAAGGGGAAGTTGAGTTCGAGGTTTATTGTCCCTTTCGAGATATTGAGGCATGTTGGGGAGGTTGCTTATGAGCTTGCCTTACCTCCCAGCTTGGTAGGAGTTCATCCGGTATTTCATGTTTCGATGCTCTGGAGGTATCACGATGATCTGTCACATATGTTGGATTTCTGTTCAGTCAAGTTGCACAAGGATCTATCTTATGTTGAGGAGCCAGTGAAAATATTGGACAAGCAGGTTAGAAAGCTGAGGTCAAAGAACATTGCATAAGTAAAGGCGGGGTCAGCCGGTCAAGGAGGCGACCTGGGAGACAAGGCAGGATATGTGCAGCTGTTACCCTTATCTTTTCACTACTTCAGGTATGTCTTTATGCTCGTTAGAGGACGAACGAATGTTTAAGTGTAGGAGGATGTGACGACCCGACCAGTCGTCTTAAGAATTAACGCCCTGATCCCCTATTAACTACTTTTCCCGTGTTTATTTTGGCTATTTCGATTTGCCGGGATGGTCGGTTTTTGAGTTTCACAGAGTTTTGGGACACTTAGTCCCTAAATGAGAGCTTAAGTGTTGGAAAGTTGACCCTAGTCAGAATAGTATGAAGACGACCTCATAATGGAATTCCGATGATTTCGTTAGCTCCGTTGGGTGATTTCGGGCTTAGAGGCATAATCGGATGGTGTTTTGGAGGTCCGTAGCTAATTTAGGCTTGAAATGTCAAATGGTCAAATTTTGAAGTTGTTTACCATGAAAATGGTAACAACAATTAAATTTGTAAATGAGACTCTAAAAATACGTGATCTATTTTTATGCTAGTTGTTAGAGTAGTAGATGCTAAAAGTATGAGGTTTAACGAAGAAATACAAGCTAAAGCAGGGCAGTAATCAAATCGAGAAGCTTGCAGCCTGAGCCTCGGACTGGTCGATGAAGGACCTCGAGGTCGATATCTGGTTCGAGCTCGAGCTATCGAGGGTAGTCGGGAATGGGATAACAGTTAAGGTATAATCAAACAAGGCTCTTTATGGCCAATACCAAGCAATAAATGAAGAACAAGTATGAAAGCAATAAACGCTAAGAGTGGCCTCGAGCTAGTAGGAACGAGTAAGTTAGAGAGAAGAAGGAGAGAGAGATATTATTGATCTTGTGGAGAAAATAGATGGAGCAACATCACCCGAGAGGTTACAAAGTGATGGGGATCCTCTTTATATAGAAGGGACATCCATTATAGTGCAAAACGTGTTAACTGTGAAGGCGTGGAGATAGGATAACTGGACGTGACATCTTGAAATAGGCCCCAGATAGGTCAGCCTTGTCAGATCGAGCCGTATGCCTTGGGAACTCCCCTCTCACCTGCTGTAGCTATTGGAATGCGATGTCCTCCAGACCGACACCTAACGACCCTAGGGGGTGAGTCTCGACCTTGGCTTCGAGCTTCAAGGAGCATTATCGTGAGACGACCCTATGACGGGGAAATCGGGCCTCCGGATTTTCCGTATACAGATAGTCTTCGCGTTTCCTAGAGTGAAAGTGGCAAGAAATGATAAGAAACGGTCCTGAACTCCTATTTTTTTCGGTGTTTTTGCAAATGGCTACGAGATGTTGAGGTGCACCATGTGCGCCGCCCCTGCAGGTTTCCGCATTGACTGCGGCAGTTGGCTTCCTTTAATATACCCAAAGTGCTTTTATAAATACTCACCTCTTTCTTTCTAAACTCCATCTCGTGCCAAAAAACACCTAGTAAGGTCTGTTGTTTCCTCGTTCTCGCTCTTTTTTAGGAACACAACCACTATTTCTTCTTCCCTCATATTCTTTCAAGGATAGCGAAAATTTCCACTTCTGCTTCCCAGGAGGTTGCGAGCTCATCTTCTTCGTTTTTCTCTCAAGGCAAAGTGGCCACTTCCCCCCGTGTCAAGGAGTGCATCTGAGGATCCTTTGTGATGACTTCAGATTTTAGGGTCGAGAGACCCTCCTCGAAGTCAGGGCACCACGAGCCTGTAACTCGGTATATCAGCTCTATAACGGACATCGAAAGAGTGAAAGCCGACTGTTGTTGGGGGGATACCGTGCTCGTGGAGATTCCCGCTCGGGAGGACGATATTACGGCTCATTGAGCCGGCTTTCTGAGTGTGTATACCTACCTATTTACCTTGGAGCCGGTGGGGCCATCCTCTCCCCCGATCGACCCTGTGATTCTCGACTTCTACCAGAGTTATCAGGTAACCCTAGGAAAGTACATCCTTTGTTCTGGCGCGTGGTTTATATGATCAGGTATTACTCGATCATGATAGAGGGAATTCCCTTCACCCTCAACTATCTGATCTGGAGTTTGTGCTTTTGGTTGAGGTCCCGGGGGCCTCAGGATGATTTTGGATGGTTATCGGAAGAATTGGAAGTGGTTTGAAGCAGCTGAAGCTGTTGATATCTACCATAACCATACCTGCGGCTAGGTCCTACATGTGCGGAGCCGCAGAAGCGGCGGAGCAATTATAGAAGTTGAATTGAGGAGGATTAGCAGGGTCCGCAGATGCGGGAGACTTACTGCAGAAGAGGTACTGCATCTGCGAGTGGGTAATCGCAGGTGCGAAAGCTGGTCATTAAGTTAAAGGTCGCAGATGCGACCATGTCCTCGTAGAAGCAGGACCGCAGATGCGCTCCTAGGGCCGCAGAAGCGGATTAACTGGGCAGAAACATATAAATACTTGCCTTCGCGAAATTTAGCTATTTTTAACCTCTTTTCAAATGGGAAGAAGCTTGGGGAGCATTTTTCAAGAGGGATTTTCAGATGAGTTCATTGGGGTAAGTCTTTGGTCCCTAAACTCGATATTGGTGTGATTTTTATCATTATAAGCATGAAAAATTAAGGAAAATCAGTAGTAATTTGGGGGTTAGTGCTTGACTAATTAGACACATTTGAATGATGATTTGAGGGACCATTTGAGGTTTGATTTTGGTACTTTGGTATGACTGAACTCGTGAGAGTGTGGGGATTCTGGAAATGTAAATCATACCCGATTCCGAGACGTGGGCTCGAGGGGCATTTTGGTCATTTTACCAAATTTCACGCATTAACTTAAGGTTTCATTGTAGAATCAGTTATTTGAAGTGTTATTTACACTATGCAATTGAATTGAATAGATTTAGGCCATTTGAAGTCGAGTACTCGTGGCAAGAGCGTGGTTTCAGATTGATTTGAGCTGGTTCGAGGTAAGTGGCATGCCTAACCTTGTGTGGGGGACCTTCCCCTTAGGATTTTGTATATTTGATAATTGAAATTCCTTGTACGTGAGGTGACGAGTGCGTACTTGAGCTAATTGTTGAAAATCCGATTTTCTTTAAGTAATTTCAATTGTCTTCGTTTTTCCTGTTTTATACTACTTGCAATTTAAGCCTGCTGTTAGCTTAGGAAAAGCATATTTAATTGACGTAATTGCTTATTTGCTTAACTACCTTAATTGCATTGTGTGAAGCATGTTAGGTTAGAATTACCCGTTTTACTTTGTACGAAATTGAGCTTAATTGAATATTCCTTGTGTTGTCGCTGTGTGTTTTACTTTGGGACTACGAGACGGCATCCCGGAAGATCCCCTGCACGTATTTATGATTTGAGCTGAGGTACGGGATACCGAGAGATCTCTAGCACATATATTGGGGATACAAAGAGATTCTCGGGATACCAAGAGATCTCTAGCATATATTGAGGATACCGAGAGATCCTCGGGATACCAAGAGATCCCTAGTATATAATGAGGATACCGAGAGATCCTCGGGATACCAAGAAATCCCTGGCATATAGTGAGGGTACTAAGAGATCCTCGGGATACTGAGAGATCCCCGGCTGTTATCCTTGGGATTGTTTTTGCCTCTATTTCAGTTATTGAGTTCCTTATATTCTTGTATTTAATTCTTATTGTTCGCTTTCAACTATACTCCTTACCTTATTCTGTCATACCTTATATTTTTATTTATCTCAGTAGGGCCCTGACCTTCCTCGTCACTACTCGACCGAGGTTAGACTTGGCACTTGCTGAGTACCGTTGTGGTGTACTCATGCTCTTTCTGCGCATGTATTTCATATGCAGATCCAGGTACTTGACTCAGTCCGATCACCCTTGAGGTGAGACGACTGCTCCAGAGACTTCGAGGTATATCTGCCGCGTCCGCAGACCGAGGAGTCCCTTTCCATTCTATCTTGTAGTGATAGCCCTTCTATTTTCTTCTGTTGATGTAGACATTCCGGAGTTAGAGCATTTTTATTATATTCGTAGCTTGCGATTCATGGATTTTCGGGTTTTGAGAAAATTGTATTAGTTTATGAGAGTTGGTACTGTGTATGCCGAATGACACTTTCAAATGCTATTTTATTACACTATTTTTGTTTTAAATTATTTTCTTTTCTTCCGTAAATTTGGTTTATCTTCCGCATTTTAGGCTTACCTAGTCGTAGAGACTAGGTGCCGTCATAATGGTTCACGGAGGGCGAATCGGGGTCGTGACACAATGGGTGCGCTTTTTCCATATAAAACATAAAATTTAATAGTTTAACTGAAAGTTTATACTTTTTGGTCAAACAAGCGCCCATTATTTCACTAAAGCAAAAAGGGAGAAAGTTGACTTTGAGAAAGAAGGGCTTCTATTTGAATTAATTAGTTTCTTAATAAAAGATAAGGCAAGAAACAAGGGCCAAAATAATCCTTAATATGACATCGAAAAACCTATAGGCATAAACCTTATGCCGCGCAGAGGCGGTTTAACCAGCTACCTTTTTTTTTTTTTTTGAAATACAAAACCAGAATATTAAATAACTAAAAGAAAGATATAGACTTTCAACTTCTCTGGCAATAGACCATAATGGGGTAAATCTCCAATTGTCTTTCTTTAAAAAAAAAATATATTATAAGGCTCTTTGGTTCCTTTATATTAATTATGTAATAACCTGAGGAAATCCTCTGCCAACCACAAATGTTCGAATCAAAATCTCAAACAGATAAAACGGCGACCAATCTGCAACTTCTTACTCAAATAATGTTCTCCTTATTTATCAAAACAAAATAATATTAAGCAAAATTAATCATTCGTAGTATTCAGAAGCCTTTATAAGCCAATATCCCTTTTTTAAAAAAGAGTTAAACACTGTTCGGCTATTTAAGCCGTCACACCACCAAATTATTGAATAAATATATCTTAAACAAATTTCAATGATTTAACGTGATAATGGTTTTGTTACCAATTGTTAGAACCAAAATACTTTGAAGATGAAAATTATCATCGTTTACTCAGGAACTATCATGTCAAATCATCAAAAAAAAAATACTAGATGCGGAAGCATATCTGAATCTATGATAACATCTAGATTTCTTCGGTCTAGCGGTTAGTAGTCTTCCAAATAAAGACGTAGGTGGCTCTCAACTTTTCCAACGATGAGATATAAGAAAAGTAAACCTTACATATGATTTGGGGACCATAAACCATTTATAGTTTCACATATTTATATAATTTTAATTTAGCCCATTATTAAATTAGAAGTTATATTAGGGTATCTACACATAAAGACCCCATACTTTATGATATATCTTATAAACCCAGCTAACTTTAAATATTAGCAGATCACTTTTAATTTGGGTCTAACCTTTTAAAGATAGCAACCTAACATACAATTATTCTTAATACAAAATATATGTACAAGTCCATAAACTCTTACACAATATCCTCACTCCCAAAGTTCACCTATCGCAATTCATCTTTCACCAATCGAATTTTGGAGTTCGCTTGTAGCTGTGTTAACTTCAGACATAGAGAACTGAAGTTCGCTTCTACTAGTAACTTTAGACCCATATGTGTGAAGTTCGTACGTAGTAGTGTTAACTTCAAATATATCAGTCTGAAATTGAAATTGTCAAGCCTAACGTAAGACTCTTAATGCCTAAACTATCAAACGTGTGAAGTTCATAATTTTGGTTTTGAAGTTAGGGTCAGAAATTTCCAACTTTATATCAGTACGTTTGAAGTTTAAAAATTTGTAGCCAAATAGAGTAATTATATTGTTTAGTTGATGAGTTTGATTACAGGATAAGCAAATGGTGAATCTGCGATGTGTAAAATATAGGATTACGGAGAATAAGATTTAACTTGAGGCATATTAAGGACACTGTCCTAAAGGATATTTTGTCCACAGTGTAATGAATAAAATTAGGCGTATACCCCAGGATTCAACAAGCTCTTCTAGTTTAAACTAGGAGCAGAAAAAACAAAGATTAATCAAAAGAAAACCCAGCACACTAAAGAAAAGCCGAATCTACCAAAAATCAGGGCTTCGCTTCCGGTCCCCTTGGTATCGGAGCGCAGGGGAAAGTAAGTATAAGTGTGTATATATATATATATATATATATATATATATATATATATATATATATATATACACTTTCAAAAGTGGACATCAGTCGTTTAATAAAAGAACGTCGCCAAGGAAACGTTACCAAAGTTCAGAAATATTTCCAACACCAAACGTTACATCTATTTGTTAATAAAGAAACGTCACATAACATTGAAAGCTATTATCCAAAAACTTTCAGACACCAAATTCATTATCATCAAAAATAAAACTGATTTTGATAGCCATAATGATTACCATTAAAGATTAGTAAAAATAGTTACTTAAATTTTCAGTTATAGACATTAAAATATATTCAATTGATTAGTATAATAAAGACGCATTAAAATAATATTAAAAGAATGAACCTAGACATCAATTTGGATATTTCTTTTTGAGCATAATGCACCGAACCTTATGTCTCTTGGACTATGAACCAGACCTTGATAAAACAAGATTAAACTTACAGAACAATTGATGAAGTTTAAAACTTTTATGAACCAAGAATTTTTTTCAAGTTTAATGTCTTATCTATCATATTATACCCCCGCACACTTTGTTGTTTGTCGTGATTTTGTGCTAATAGGCCATATACGCGTCTGGTTTTCATGAGTGCTCTAGAAACTTTGCCACAAATTTTATAGGAGTGGCCCCACTCCACACTCATATAGGTCCATCTATTAAATGTATTTTGCAGCACAATACACCACCTACAAAGGCTATAGATGATTGGATTAAGAGTTTAATAACTCAACCTCGTATTCCTTGTAGTCTTGTACTATATACACACACACACCATAGCAAGAGATATAATTTGATAGTGCACATTTGATCAACTAATGACTTCTTATTACCCATATAAACCTAATTCATGGGATCTCCAATCATTATTGATATATCTCAAATTGGCAAATGTCTCAACGCCTTCATGTTTCACTTATAAGTTGTCACGACCCAATATTCACAAGTCGTAATGGCACCTAACCCAACCCGCTTGGTAAGCCAATAATCACATGATTAACGATAAAAATAAAATAACATAGTCTAATAACTCAACATCGGAAGAACACCATAAAATATCTGAGAATAAAGTCAAAATGCTACTACAGCCAACCCCAAAATCTGATGTCAAAACGTACACGAGCACTACTGAATAACAAGATATGAAATAAATCCTCTAATACAACTGTCTGAACATTCGACATAATAAAGATGAAGAAACAGGTAAGAGAACTTCAAGGACTACAGACAGTATGGCATCTACCTCATAGTCTCCCTAATAGCTGGCCCAACTCAAGCCTGAAAATCGCCTCAGCTAGATGTACTTGGATCTGTACACGAAGTGCAGAGTGTAGTATGAATACAACCGATCCAATGTACTTCATAAGTAACAACATTAACCTTAGGTTGAAAGTAGTGACGATCTCTGAACAATAGTCAAATGCCAGTACCAATAATCAATAATAGTTCAGAAAATATAGGATAAATCGTAGAAACAGTAAATTAATGATATCAAGTACAACTCGTTCTCATTACAGGAATTTAGGTGTGTTGTTAAACATAGCAGTTTAAAACCCAATATGGATAAAGCATGTCAATTACCAATTAGCATGAGGAAGTATATCTTTATGCCTACATGTCAAGTATACACGTAAATCAATAGTATCACAATAGATCAATCAATAGTATTTACATTGAGCAATGTACGGGTACCTAACATCACTACCCATCATCAAGCACATATATGAAATAATGTGCCTGTGCCCACTGGTGGCATGTCAGACTCTGGAGGGGCGGATCCTGCCCAAGCGCTAATTTTAATCACTTAACCCAATGATGAGGCCTGGTGCACGCGTCGACTCAAGATAATATGACTCAGCCCAATATGGGTCTGGTGTATATGTCACCTTTAAATTGTATCAAACCAGCTGTAAGGTCCAAACTCAGTCATTTACCGCTCGTTTCGAATGAACTCATCTCAAATATTTAATTAAACAGCTTTACCCTTAAGCGATACAGCAACATGTGAGAAATCAAATAAGAAGTACTAAGACAGAAATATCATATACGGATATAGTATCATGACTGAGGCATGTGTACAAATTAGGTAACTCAGAAGCAACAAAAATAGCATATCAAGTCTCAAACAGTTAGCATATAGTCATATGATGTCTAACATGATTCACAGTTCAAATAATCAAACAAGTAGAGGGGACGCAGGGGTGACACAGTATGATAGCAGAACAAGCCCGGTATTAGCCTAAAGGCCTCCCCAAACTATAAACAAACCGGTGCACGCATAGATGTCTGTGACCAAGCACGTATGTCACCCCAATATCTTTCACATAACATAGTCCTTTGAGTTAAATACCCTCAAATCCAAGTTTAGATGTGTTACTTACCTCAAATCACACAAATCACAACTCCAACAAGCCCTTCCCACGCATTTTCGCATCCAAGCAATTCGAATCTAGTCACAAACAACTTATTATCAACAAATAACACCGTAGGAAGCAACTTCAAACAATAAAGTTTCGATCATTATCAAAATAAAAAAGTCAACCCAAAAGTCAATCCCAGGCCTACCACTCGGAACCCGATAAAATTTTTAAAATCCTAACACCCATTCACTTACGAGTCCAACATACCAATTCATCCAATTCCGACCTCAAATCGACCTTCAAACCTCCATTTCTTCTTTTTGAAATGTTTGCACCAATATCCCCATTTCTTCACTTTAATTCACTAAATAAATGACAAAACAAGGTTGGAATCGTGATAAATGAACAAACCTGAGTCAGAAACACTTATCCCGATACAAGATGTGAAAATTCTCCTCTAACATCGTACAAAATCGAGCTCTACAACCCAAAATATGAAAATAGTACTCTAACCCTAGATTTGGGATTTTAATATCTACTGCTCAGTTGTTCCTCTTCGCGATCGCGGAATGTCCCTCACGATTGCGAAGAAAAAAATTCACTGCGCTCCAAAATGATCTATGCGAACTTGAACCACCAGTCACGAACGCGATTCTTAGCTACCCAAAACTACACGATCACGGATAAAGACACGCGATCGCAAAGAACAATGCATGCAACTTCTAGACCTCACCTTCTTTCTTTACGCCTCTTCTCCTATGTTCGCATTGCACAATCAACCAAAGCTCCACGATCGCGTCATCAAACTCACACACGTGATGAAAAACTTCCCATAACCACCAAACAATCCTTCACGATGGCATTCCTCTCTTCGCAGTCACGTATAAGGAAACCAAATACAACAATATTCAGCAGTCTAACAAGTCCAAAATGAGCCGAACATGATCCGAATCACTCCCGAGGCCCATGGGACCCCATCCAAATATACCAACAAGTCCTAAAGCACGATACAAACTTAGTCAAAGCCTCAAATCACATCAAATAACACTGAAATCATGAATCCCAATTCAAGCCTAATAAACTTATGAACTTCTAAGTTTTAAAAATATTGTTGAATCATACCAAACCAACCCTAATTGACTTCAAATTTTGCACACAAGTCATAAATGATAAAATAGACCTATTCCAACTCCCGAAACCAAAATACCAACCCGATAACAACAAAGTCAACTCTCGGTCAAACTTTTCAACCTTCCAAACCTTCAACTTTTCAACTTCCGCCAATTCAAACCGAAATGACCTACGGACCTCCAAATCAATATCTGGACATACGGACAAGTCCAAAATCACCATAGAAAGCCATCAGAACCATGGAAATTCCATTCCAGAGTCATTTATACAAAAGTCAAACTTCAGTCAACTCTTTCAACTTAAGCCTTCAACCTTGGGATTAAGTGTTCAATTTCACTCCGAAACATCCTCGGAACCAAATCAAACACCCGAAAATTAATATAACCCTAACTAAACATAAAAGAAGCGATAATTGGAGGAATAGTGCTACAATGCTCAAAATGACCGACCGGGTCATTATATTCTTCCCCTCTTAAACAAACATTCATCCTCGAACGAGCCTAGAATCATAAATCAACTTGACTTTCTGTAAGGCATCCTAAACCAAATCAGTACCCAACAACCTAGCCTCTTCCGGCTTAAACCAACCTATTGGAGAATGACACCGCCTCCCATATAAGGCCTCATAACGAGCCATCTGAATACTCGATTGGTTACTATTGTTTTAGCCAAACTCTGCAAGCGGTAGTAACTGATACCAAGAACCCTTGAAATCCATAACCCAAACACGTAGCATATCCTTTAAGATCTGAATGGTGTGCTTGGACTGTCCGTCCGTCCGGGGGTGGAATGTTGTACTCAACTCAACCCGTGTGCCCAACTCTCGCTACACTGCTCTCTAAAACTGCAATATGAATTGCATTGCTGATCTGAATAATGGACATTGGCACACTGTGAAGACGAACAATTTCGCAAATATAGATTTACGCTAAATGCTCTGAAGAATAGATAGTCACAACTGGAATGAAATGTGCGGACTTAGTTAAACGGTCCACAATCACCCAAATAGCATCAAATTTCTCCAAAGTCCATGGGATCCCAACAACGAAGCCCATGGTAACACGCTCCCATCTCCACTCAGGAATCTCATGTCTTTGAAGCAAATCGCCCGGTTTCTAGTGTTCATACTTCACTTGCTGACAGCTCAAGCACCAAGCCACATACTCCACTATATGTTTCTTCATTATCCTTCACCAATAGTGCTGCCTCAAGTTCTGATACATATTCGCGGCACCCGGATAGATGGAATACCGCGAGCTATGGGCCTCTTCAAGAATCAAATCACGCAACTCATCCACATTGGGCAATTAATTCGAAACCTGCATCTGTAACACCCTATCATCTCCAATAGAAATCTCTTTGGCATCACCATGTTGTACTGTGTCATTAAGGACAAGAAAATAGGGGTCATTATATTGACGCTATTTGATACGCTCATACAAAGAAGACCGGGAGACCACACAAGCTAGAATTCGACTAGGCTCCGAAACATCTAACCTCATGAACTGATTGTCCAAGGCCTGAACATATGATGTTAGTGGTCTCTCACCAACTGGAATATATGTGTCACGACCCAAAATCCAACTCAAATAAGATCTATAGAGAGAAATAATGATAATATAACTAAATTTTTATACAAAGAATCCCCAAGGACTGGTAGTATAAATCATGAGCTTTTAAGTCTTAGAGCTTACAAAGCTAATATGAAATAAATACATCATCTGTTTGAAACATATATAAACAGATTTGTAAATCCAAAGCTACCAAGAACAAGAGGAAGCTATAACCAGAATGCAGGTACGTCTTCAATGCCAACTCCCGCCATACATAACAATATCAACATCCAAAATCTACACGCAAGGTGCATAAGTGTGGTATGAGTACAACCGACCTCATGTACTCAATAAGTATCAAACCTAACCTTAGGTTGAAAGTAATGACGAGCTTGGACAACGATCAGAGTCCAACACCAATAGTCAAGAACAACTCGTAACAATATAATAAAAGCATTATAAGAAACAACTTAGAGATATGATGGTCAGCTCGTTCACAGTTATGAAAAAATATGCATGCTTTACAAGAATAAAAGTAAAACCCAAATCTTTTACCGAAACCACCAAAATATGAGTAAGTTAGAAATATGTGATTTTTCTCAAAATCTTTCAACAACAGATAAGATGTTTCAATAGATAGCATGAGGAAAGTACATCTCTATTCCTCATGTCAATGTGCATGTGAAGTCATGAATTCACAATACCGTGTAGCATGAAAAAATGCATCTCTAGGCCTGTATGTCAAATATACATGTCAATGCAATGCATCATAGTGATGAAATCATGTACTCATACTCTTAGAGTACTCAATCTCACTGTCTTGGACTCCCACTCACCATGTTCAATCCCTCAACACACTCGGTCACTCAGCACTGTACAGTACTTGTTGCAGCGTGCAGCCCGATCCCATCATTAATCAATAAACCTGCACTCACTGCTGGTGTATCAGACTCCGGAGGGTGGATCCTGCCCAAGCTCTAACATAAGCCATCATGGCCCACTGCGGAGTGCAGCCCAATCCCATCAATAATATATATAAAGCCCATAGAGCTTGTTGCAGAGTGCAACCCGATAATAAAATAATAATAATAATAATAATAATAATAATAATAATAATAATAATAATAATAATAATAATAATAATAATAATAATAATAATAATAATAATAATACATATATAGCCAACATGGCCTGCTGCGGCGTGCAACCCGATCCCATCAATAATAATATATGTAGAGCAAATATAGCCTATTATGGTGTGCAGCCCGATCCCATCAATCTCACTCACAATCCGGCCCTCAGGCCCAAACTCAGTTATCAATCTCTCCAGTATCTTAGGCTTACAAACCTCATGCCAATCAGCCCAAATAATAGTAATATGATGTGACAACAAATGATAACAAAGACTGAGATATGATATGCAAATGAATGAATATGACTGAGTATGTGAGTGCAATTTAAGCAAATAACCCAACAACAAAAATAACATCAGTGGGTCCCAATAGAATATAGTTTCTAACATGGATCATAGCTCAATTACTCTAGAACGTAAAATTTCAAGGATAAAAACAAGATATAAGTAGCTACACAATACCACAGAATCAACCAAGTCATAATTCACTCGATGCACGCCCACACGTCCATCACCTAGCATGTGCGTCTCCTTAACACCAAACACATACCACGCATATTCAGGGGTTCATACCCTCAACACCAAGTTTAGAAGTGTTACTTACCTCGAACAATCCAAATCTAATATTGAGCAACACAACCATTACTCTACAAATGCCATCCCGAACGTATCAAGCCCCGAAAGGCTCGAAACTAGCCAAAAGCAATTCAAATACATCAATAATGTCCAAGGAAACAAACCCAAACGATAAAGGTCGAATCTTTAATCAAAAGCCCAAATTCAACCAAAACGTTAAACCCCTGCTTGTACCTCAAAACCTGACAAAACTCACAGAATCCGACAACCTATTCAATTATGAGTCCAACCATACTAGTTTCACTCAAATCCGACTCCAAATCGATGTTCAAAACTAAAAAATTTACTTGATGAAATTTTAGACAAAATCCCACCAAATTTTACTTTGAAATCATAAATCAAATGCCAAATATGAAGATGGTTTAAGAAATATAACTAAAACCAATTATAGAACACTTACCCCAATCTATGTGGTGAAAATTGCCTAAAACATTACCCAAATGCGAGCTCCCCAACTCAAAATATGACCAAATGATTAAACCCTTGATATTATATGTTTCTAATTCTTATGCCAAACAATCTCGAAACTCACTTTTGGTGCCTCCAATAGATTCCTTGTGAAATTCCAGCCAACTTAGGGTTTTGAATCACTCAATTTGATCTTATAATGAAGGAGATATGTTGGTTTCAATATTTGGAACAACAATAACAACAATCTAGTGGAATCCCAAAAGTGGGACCTGGGGAGAGTAGTGTGTACGCAGACCTTTCCCCTACCTATATAGTGTAGATTTTAAAATATGAATTCAGTTCCAATTTCATAATTAATATAAAAAAATTCTGGCAAACCAATTCTTAGTAAAATGCCCATAAATTCCTCATACGATGTCGAAACTTGATGATTCCAGTTGCTATTGCTCCAAAATTACGATATCCATCTAATGCTTCAATCAAAACAGAAATTGGAGCTCATTTATTTAATGTGATACTATTTATGCTTGAAGAAACGACGTCGAAACATAAAAAATAAGCGCAATAGGGAAGGAATACAATTCAAATGTTGGTAATCAGGCGCCCACCTGGAGAACAAAGGGAAAGCAGCAATGTTCGAAGGAAGACGGTTCAAGTTCAGCAATCAGGCGCCCACCTAGAAAATAAAGGGAAAACAATTCAAGTTTTAGAGGAAAGGAAGACAATTCAAATGTTGGTAATCAGGCGCCCACCTGGAGAACAAAGGGAAAGCAGCAATGTTCAAAGAAAGACGATTCAAGTTCAGCAATCAGGTGCCCACCTGGAAATAAAAGGGAAAACAATTCAAGTTTCAGAGGGAAGGAATACAATTCAAATGTTGGTAATCAGGTGCCCACCTGGATAACAAAGGGAAAGCAGCAATGTTCAAAGGAAGACGGTTCAAAGGGAAAACACTTCAAGTTTCAAGGAAAAATAGTGCAAGTATTGGCAATCAGGCGCCCACCTGGAGAACAAGGAGAAGACAGTCCAAGTTTCGAAGGAAGACAGTTCGAGTATTGGCAATTAGGCGCCTACCTGGAGAATAAGGGAATTCACTTCAGAATGCAATTCAAGTCAGCAACAAAAGAAGATCGCGGCAAGAATGCGAGTCAACAGTCCGAGGTGATCAACAGAAGTTAGTCACAATCCAGAATTAAAAAAAAAAGGCAAGAAGTGAATCCAAATGCCGAAGTTGATGAAAAATGTGAGCTTCTCAAGACATGACTGAAGTCACAAGCATGGTCTGTCCGATTTTGATCCGAAAAGCTGAAGAAGAATGAACTAGCACCTGCAATTAGCAAGCGTCAAGGTTCAAATCCAAAGTCTGCATTCAAGACTCAAGATCAAGCTTCAGAAGACTTATAGATAGAAATCTTGTAACTCGTAGTTGACAGGATCATCTAGTCTTTTTCATTTTTTGATTTTTGATGTAATAACAGGACCGCAGACCGGAACCTCAGCGGAATAGCACCTCGACCAGCTCTCCACCTCAGTATACTCCATCACTGTTTCTACTTCTGAACTACACGTGGCCTGATTCCTTTATAGCCAAGTATATGTAGGCAGCTCAGATACCAGGGCTCGCTCACATTTCCCTTTCTCTTAATTTTGTTCTCTTGTAAAAAAACCTGTCTAGTCGTTCTTTGTCTGAAAACTCTTCGCGTTTTCAGTCAAAGAGGGGCAGCTGTAGACATGTGATTTTTGACCCTCCCCAAGATTTTATATATTTTAGCATGTAAATATTTAATTTAGGCCTAATATGGCTATTTCAACTAATTTTGACTCTTTTATTTTATTTTTATTACAAGAAAATTAAAATTATAAAAAATAGTTTCATTAATGTTTTGTATTCAATTTTAATCTTGAAAAATACCAAAAATAGTTTTGTTTTAACGGTCAGTCTTATTTTAATAGTTATTTTACTTAAGTAGGATTAATTAATAAATGAGATCGTATTTTTAGTCTCGTTCGCGGGGAAAGAATAAAATTTGGGCTCAAACAACTCATTTTTAAGCGTAATTTACGGACCTAGCCCATAATTCCCAAGCCCATAATTCCTAGGCACATACCCCTTAACCTAAAAAACCATACAAATACCTAAACCCCTAAGACCTAAGGGACGATGAGCAAAAAAAAACACAAAAAATATGCCTAAGACCTAGAGAGAGGATCAACACCGTTTTTGACAAATTTCGGACCCCCCTCAACCTGGAGTGATCGTCTTCTTCATGAAGACTTAAGAATAACTCTTCAGTAGCCATATACCAAAAGACCACCCCTTGACTTCATCCGCTTCAGCCGCAAAGAACAAATGCTCCCTTCCATCTCCAGCATCCAACGACACCCATCCTCTTCACCCGCAAACCTGCTGTCGACCACCTTGACCACCACTCCGCTGTTTCACCCCAAAGCCACTTCCCCATCAACGACCTCACCCCAGCTCACCATCGCTACTGTTTTTTCCCCTTCCTCCACCCTCTACTGTCTTTGTATCGTCGGAGTCGCATCGTCGACGATGAACGAGTAGGAAACAGTCGACTGTTTCATCACCATTATTCCCATGTGCTTTACCTCTATGTCGGATGGGTGTAGATCTAACAGGTTCTGGATTTTTGTGACATTTTGTGCTGAGTTTGCCCAGAATCAGTTCTCTGGCATTCCTTCATGTGTGTCATTTGGCTATGGTTCCAGTATCGTCATCGTTATGGTAGTAGCATCATTGGTTCCGGCGAGTTTCGAGGTTTGGACCGTAGTTCCGTCGAGGTTTCCATTTTGGTCCGGTGATTACTTTCGTTTTTTTCTGTGTGAAGATTCAATGTAAGATTCACTTGTTTTCATTTTGGTTTTGTTCTGATTACATGTTGTTGACTATGTGTTTTGTTTCTTTGGTATTTATGTGAAGAGTAGTGTTTTTTCTTCGACTATTTGTTCTGATTTAACTTTGGAATTCTCTATTAGAAGGTGTATTAATTGTATATTTTGTGAAAGTAGGAAGTTTTCTTAACTCAGTTGAATAGCGTGGATGAAAAGTTAGTCCTAAACCATAGGATAAATTAATTTATGAATCTGTTAGTATGCTTTTGGACCCGCTTTTGATCCACTATCGTGATTTTGTACATCTTCGCGTGACATAATTACGATTCTAAAAAACCAATTCGGAGTATGCGTCCGCACAACTTCGATCAAACTTCCTTAATAATAGAATTATTTTAATAGGCCATTAATTAATTTTAGTTCATATAGTCAGTGGTGTGCCATCCACCATTTAATCATGCATGGCCCTCGTATCAATTTAGATACGAAAATGACAAATGTTCGTAGTTTTCTTTAGGCACGTTTAATATACTATCGTGGTTATGGACAAGTTCGCGTGAAATGATTATGATTTCTGAAAACAAACTGGAGTATGCGTTCGCACAACGTCGGCCAAATTTTCCTAATAATAATAAAGCGTTAATAATTGTGGACACGTTCACGTGACATGATTTTTGACGCGCCAAACAAATGGGTACATGTACGCGTGATCCGTTTTAAGATAATTTTCTTAATTAAAAGGTGGTGAAAGGTAAATTCGCATAGGTTCTAAAATCAGTAATTAGACATTTTAATAAACCAAGTATGATCAAAGCGACCGTGCTAGAACCACGGAACTCGGGAATGCCTAACACCCTCTCCCGGGTTAACAGAATTCCTTACCCGGATTTCTATATTCGCAAACCATAAATAAGAGTCAACCTCCTTAATTCAGGTTTTTAAACCGGTGACTTGGGACACCATAAATTTTCCCAAGTGGCGACTCTGATTTTTAATTAAATAATACCGTTTCGATTGTCACTTAAATTGAAAAAAACTCTCTTATACCCTTCCGGGGGTGGTAAAAAGGAGGCGTGACAATAGCTTTGACCACGGCTCCAGTGCTAGTTTTGCCATAAGCTTTAGGTTCATATATCGTGTATTGTGATGCTTCGAGAGTGGATATTGGTTGTGTATTGATGCAGGAGGATAGAGTTATTGCTTATGCTTCTCGTCAGTTGAAGCCCCATGAGAAGAACTACCCTGTTCATGATTTGGAGTTGGCTGCCATAGTTCACGCGTTGAAGATTTGGAGGAATTACTTGTATGGTATGTCTTGTGAGGTGTTTACTGGTCATCGTAGCCTCCAGCACTTTTTCAAGCAGAAGGATCTCAATTTGAGGCAGTGGAGATGGTTAGAGTTGCTAAAGGATTATGATATCACTATATTGCACCATCCGGGGAAGGCCAATGTGGTGGCCGATGTCATGAGCCGAAAGGCGGTGAGTATGAGGAGTTTGGCATATATTCCAGTTGGGGAGAGACCTCTTGCAGTTGATGTTCAGGCCTTGGCAAATCGGTTCGTGAAGGTGGATATTTCGGAGCCCAGTCGGGCATTGGCTTCTGTGGTTTCTCGATCTTTCTTATATAATCGCATTAGAGAGCGCCAGTATGATGATCCGCATTTGGTTGTCCTTAAATACAGGGTTCAACACGATGATGCCAGAGATGTGACTATTGGTGATGATGGGGTGTTGAGGATGCAGGGCCAAATATGTGTGCCCAATGTAGATGGGCTTCGGGAGTTGATTCTGGAGGAGGCCCATAGCTCGCGATATTCCATTCATCCGGATGACGCGAAGATATATCAGGATCTGAGATCGCATTATTGGTGGAGGAGAATGAAGAAAGACATTGTGGGATTTGTGGCTCGGTGTCTCAATTGTCAGCAGGTAAAATATGAGCATTAAAGACCGGTGGCTTGCTTCAGCGGATGGATATTCCAGAGTGGAAGTGGGAGCGAATCACCATGGACTTTGTAGTTGGGCTCCCACAGACTTTGAGGAAGTTCGATGCTATTTGGGTGATTGTGGATTGGCTGACCAAGTCCGCGCACTTTATTCTTGTGTATACTACCTATTCTTTAGAGCGGTTGGCAGAGATCTATATCCGGGAGATTTTTCATTTTCATGGTGTCCCAGTTTCCATCATTTCAGATAGGGGCACTCAATTTACTTCACAGTTTTGGAGGTCTGTGCAACGAGAGTTGGGTACTCAAGTGGAGTTGAGCACAACGTTTTACCCTCAGGTGGGCGGGTAGTCCGAGCGCACTATTCAGATATTGGAGGACATGTTGCTTGCTTATGTCATTGATTTCGGAGGGTCATGGGATCGGTTTTTACTACTTGCAGAGTTTGCTTATAACAACAGCTACCAGTCGAGTATTCAGATGGCTCCGTATGAGGCTTTGTATGGGAGGTGATGTAGATCTCCAGTTGGTTAGTTTGAGCCAGGTGAGGCTAGGCTATTGGGGACAGACTTGGTACAGGATGCTTTAGACAAGGTGAAGGTGATTCAGGAGAGGCTTTGTACAACGCAGTCGAGGCAGAAGTGTTATGCGGACAGGAAGGTTCCGGATGTGTCCTACATGGTTGGCGAGAAGGTTCTGTTGAAGGTTTCACCCATGAAGGGTGTTATGAGATTTGGGAAGAAAGGGAAATTGAGTCCTCAGTTTATTGGGCCTTTTGAGGTACTTCGGAGGATTGGGGAGGTGGATTATGAGCTTGCTTTGCCACCCAGCTTGTCGAGTGTGCACCCGATATTTCATGTTTCTATGCTCCGGAAGTATATTGGGGATCTGTCTCATGTTTTGGATTTCAGCATAGTTCGGTTAGATGGTGATTTGACTTATGATGTGGAGCCAACAACTATTTTGGAGCGTCAGGTTCGAAAGTTGAGATCAAAGGATATAGATTCAGTGAAAGTGCAGTGGAGAGGTCGGCCCGTGGAGGAGGCTACCTGGGAGACCGAGCGAGATGCGGAGCAGATATCCTCACCTGTATGAGGCTTCAGATATGTTTCTTGACTTGTTCGAGGACGAACGTTTGTTTAAGTTGGGGAGGATGTGACGACCCGGCCAGTCGTCTCATGAGTTACCACTTTGTTTCTCCCATTTTTGCTTCTTATTACTTTGTCTATCGGTTCTATATGTGATCGGTTTTGTTGGCTCGGGTTCAGAAAGGATTTGGTAAAGTTTGAGGCACTTAGTCTCTTTTGAGGAAGCTTAAGTTGGAAAAGTCAACCGGATGTTGACTTATGAGTTGAAGGGCTCGGATGTGAGTTTCGATGGTTCAGATAGCTTCGGGAGGTGATTTGGGACTTAGGAGCGTGATTGGATCGTGTTTTGGAGGTCCGGAGTAGATTTAGGCTTGAATTGGCGAAATTGAATTTTGGCATTTTCCGGTTGATAGGTGAGATTTTGATATAGGGGTTGGAATGGAATTCCGAGAGTTGCAGTAGTTCCGTTGGGTCATTTGAGATGTGCGTGCAAAATTTTAGGTCATTCGGACGTGGTTTGGTTGGTCTTTTTATCAAAAGCGTAATTTAGAAGATTTTGGAAACTTAGGATTGAATCCGATGTGTTTTGGTTGATTTGATATTGTTTGAGGTGTTTTGAAGATTGGTATAAGTTTAAATAAGATTATGGGATATGTTTGTGCTTTTGGTTGAGGTCCCGGAGGCCTCGGGGTATTTTTGGATGGTTGACGGAGATTTGGGATTTTTGGTGAAGCAGAATTTTTGGTGACCGCAGGTGCAATGCCGCAGATGCGAGGAAATGACCGCAGAAGAGGTCAAGGAGGGGAAGGGCAGGAGCCGCAGAAGCGGTCGGCTGAGCGCACCTGCGATGGTGCAGGTGCAGCTACTTGGTCGTAGGTGCGATTTTGGACTTTTAAGTGAAAGCCACAGAAGCGGCTCATTGATCGGAAATACGGTACCGCAGAAGCTGTATCAGGGCCGCAGGTGCGGAATCCCTGGGCCAGAAGGTAAATTTTTGCTAAATTCTCCATTTTTGAAGACGGGAAGCGAGCTAGGGCAGTGATTTTAAGGGAAAATCGAAAGGAATTGGTTGGGTAAGTTCTCTAGGCTTCATTATTTGGGTTTATGATCATTTTTCCATTGTTTAATCATGGTATTAGTGGAGATTAAGGAAGAAAATCGAAGATTAGGGCTTGAGATTAAGAGACATTAAAATGGGAATTTGAGGGGTCATTTGGACTCCGATTTCAGTGTTCTTGGTATGTATGAACTCGTGGAAGGATAAGGATTCCGTTGATATAATTTTTATCGAGTTTCGAGATGTGGGCCTAGGGGTCAGGTTTGGTAATTTTCGGGATTCTTGGTATAATTTGATTTATTTCGCATGAGCTTCGTCCCTTTAGCCTATTCTAATGTTATGATTCTGATTTTGGGGTAGATTCGGCGCGAGTTGAGGCCGAGGCGAGAGGCAAAGGCGTCGCGAAGTAGTATTTTCATCCAATTTGAGGTAAGTAACCATTGTAAATCTGGAAGTGAGGGTACAAAACCCTGGTATTCGAATTGTTTTGATAAAATACAGTGACACACATGCTAGGTGACGAGCATGTGGGCGTGCACCAGTAGGGATTGTGACTTGGTCCATCCTATAGCGACTATTAAGCCGCGTATTTGATTTGAAATCTTATAATATTCCGTATTTTTGACATTTACACTATATTATGGGTTGTATGACTTGTTTGGGGCCTTGTGCCAACCTATTGAGACCCTTAGGGGCATTTTTATTGTTTTTCCTCACTCTATTTGTTTGAAAGCATATCCTCAGTCATGTTTTACCTGTTTATTATTTAAAACTGATTTTATCACTCTACTTCTTAAATGTGAGGACTGTTTGGACTGAGTTTCCCTGAATTCTACTATTATGCCCGTGTGGCTGTGAGGTTAATCACTGAGAAAGGTTGAGGACCTAATGGTGAGGATTATATATATATAATGGATCGGGCTACACGCCGCAGCGATACTTATATAGATCGGGCTTCACACCGCAGCGATATATATATTGGATCGGGCTGCGCGACGCAACGATATGACGCTAGGGCTGTAGGAGCCCCTCCGGAGTCTGTACACCCCGAGTGAGCGTAGTCGACTATAAACTATGGATCGGGCTGCACGCCGCAGCGGTTACTATGATTATTACTATTATGCAATATTAATGAGCCTGAGTGCTGAGTATGAGTATTGAGTGACAAGAGCTGAGTCACGAGTGACTAAGAGGCTGCCCGAAAGGCCATGTTCTGAGTGATACCTTGCCCGAGGGGCCCGTTTATGATATTTTTACTGATTTCACTCTTCTTTTAAAATAAGCCTCTACTGAATAATTGCTAAGTAAATGATTTCAAGTATTCCAAATGAAACTAAAGATTTTATGACGAAACTGGTTTTAAACTGTGGAGTTTGATCTGTTATTCTGTTGTCTACTCCTTTATATGATTTTAACTGCTCGTCACTGCTTTCAGACCTTATTTACTTTAGTTACTTACTGAGCTGGCATACTCACGTTACTCCCTGCATCGTGTGTGCAGATCCAGGTGCCCGAGTGGCAGAGTGAGGTTCCTCAGCATTGTCAGAGTTTGCCGGAGACTGCAAGGTAGCTGCATGGCATCTGCAGCTCTGCCTTTTTCCTCTATCCTTATTTTCCGTACTTTAGACTTGTTTTGTATCAGACAGTCAGATTTGTATATTTAGAGGTTCTAGACTCGTGATACCAAATATTTGGGCTGTGTTGGTTTTATGTTTTATTGATTTCCGCACATTTTTGTTGTTTTATACATTTCTTATGGAAAAATTGAGATTTAAACATGTGTTAGAAAATGGTTTTATAAAGAAAATTCGATGTGATTAATGGTTTGAGTTGGCTTGTCTAGTAATGTGATAGACGTCATCACGCCCGGGTATTTGGGGTCGTGACAAACAAGGTATGTCCCGACCCTCTAGTGAGCTCTCCTAAGTTACAACTACATATAGTGAATAATTCACAACTAATCGATAATTCAAAACAAAACTCTTTAACTGTTAGTGCTATTACTAATAATAATACATGGGACATAAAAAGAAAACAATGGAAACGAAAGGCTAATATTAAGGGTTGTTCTGATGATGTTAAGGGAAACAATTTGGTAGGTTTGAATGGAAATCATCTTATTGAGGTTGTTTTGATAGAGGAAAATATGCATATTGTGGGGGATAAAAGAAAAGAAAAAACTAATTTTTATACTGAAACAGAAGTTAAAAAACAGAAACAAGTGGTGGAGCGGGAGGCCAGCCCTAAATGGCTTCCCTCCATGCAATGAAAGCTTTAGTGTGGAATTGTAGAGGCCTGGGGTCCTTAATAGTTCTCTTTTTGAAGGAGACAATGCATCTCCACTCCCCAAATATGATTTTCTTAAGTGAAACAAAAAATAGAGATAGAACAGTGTAGAGAGTTCATAGACAACTGGATATGGCACATGCTATTACTGTGGAACCAATGGGTTTATCTGGTGGACTAGCCTTATTCTAGAATGATAACATCCATGTATGTCAATATCACACTTCTTCTTTTTGTGTTGAAACTTTGATATATGATGTCTTATCTGATTGCAAATATTGGTGTATCTATGTGTATCTAAGTACGGATAGAATTAATCGTCGCTCTCAAATATAAGAATTAATTAAAAAAATATTCATATTGGGGCACCTTCTGGGTCTTAGCTGGTGATTTTATTGATATTCTTGATGATTCAGAAAAACAACGAGGAAGAACTAGAGACAATTGGACCTTTAGAGACTTTAAGGACTTTATTTGGAACTTAGGTACAATAGACTTGGGTTACAAAGGAAAACCTTGGACCTGGTGGTGCTATCCGGAAAATGAGGGTATTATTCAGGAAAGGTTAGATAGGGTCTTAGTCTCCCCTAATTAGAAAATAAAGTTTGAAGAGACTAATGTAACTCACCTTGATACTAAGTCTTCTGATCATTCCTTATTAATTTTCTCTTCACATGCTGAACAAATTAAGAAGAAAAGATGTTTTTACTTTGATAAAAGGCGGGTTGATCGTGAAGAGGTTCAGAATATTATATCTGAAGCTTGGTCCAATGACTGTATTGGGTTCGAGCAATCTTGAGTTAACTTTAAGA
Organism: Nicotiana tabacum; assembly: GCF_000715075.1. NCBI lineage: Eukaryota > Viridiplantae > Streptophyta > Magnoliopsida > Solanales > Solanaceae > Nicotiana > Nicotiana tabacum. Next base: position 51,114,238 of record NC_134086.1, read on the forward strand.
TAAAGAAGTATCGTAGATCCTTAGTGGCTTGGGTACGGGGAGGAAATAGTAACGCTAGAAAGAGAATTATTAGTATTAAGAAACATGTTACAGACCTTAGAAGTGATGCTAATAATTTTGATTGGAATAAACTTAGGGTGTTAAAAAAGGAATTCAGCCAAGCTTACAAAGAATAAGAGATTTTCTGGAAACAAAAGTCTAGAGCCTTATGGTTGTTGGATGGCGATAGAAATACGTCCTATTTTCACATGGCAACCTTACAAAGAAGAAAAATAAATATAATTAGGGGTTTTCAAACATCTGAAGGGAGGTGGGTAAGTGATCAAACTGAAATAGTTCAAGAAGTTGAGGCATATTATGATACATCATTCTCTATATCTAGCCCGACAAATTTCGAAAGTATTCTAAATCATGTCAATGTAACGATTAGTGACTCTATAAATCGATTACTCATAAAAGATGTTAGTGAAGAGGAAGTAAAGAATGTGGTATTCGCATATGCATCCTCTTGAAGCGCCAAGTGTGGATAGAATGACTCTTTTATTTTTTCAAAGATATTGGAATATTATACCAAAGCAGATTTATGAAGATATTAATAGTTTCTTCACTACAGGATACTTAATTCCTTCATGGAATCAAACTTTAATCACTCTAGTACCTAAAGTTAAAAATCCTACTTTGGTATCGCAATTTAGACCCATAAGTTTCTGTTCTACTCTTTATAAAATTATTGCAAAAATTCTTGCTACGAGAATGAAAAATCATTTAACTAAGGTTATATCTCCGACTCAAGCAGCTTTCGTTGGACATAGACAAATAACTGATAATGTTATCTTAGCACATGAATTTATGCATCTTCTAAAAAATAAACGCAGAGGTAGAGAGAAATTTATGGTGATGAAATTGGATATGTCAAAAGCATATGACAGAGTTGAATGGATATATATCCAAAAAATGCTTTTGCAAATGGGTTTTCATGCCAGATTTGTAGAATGGATTATGCAATGTATTTCCACCTCTACCAATAATTTTAATATAAATGGGAAGGTAGTTGGATCAGTTAGGCCAACTAGAGGAATACGACAAGGAGATATGTTATCACCTTATCGATTTTTAATATGTGCAGAAGGTTTCTCTACTTTGTTAAAGATTTCTGAAACTCAAAATGAAATTCAAGGTTTAAAGTTAAATAGACATGGGCCGAGCTTAACTCACTTATTTTTCACAGATGACTCTTTTATATTCTGTTCAGCTAACGCTCACAATGCAGTCCATATAGCTGAGATTCTAAAAAAGTATGAGCAATGTTCTGGGCAAGTGGTTAATTTAGATAAATCAGCTATTTGTTTTAGTAGAAATGTAACGGAGGCAGAGAAAGTAGAGATATGTTCCTTACTTGGACAACAACAAAGAAATGAGATGGGTATGTATTAGGATTACTAGCTATCGTGGGATGCTTATAGAAAAAGATGTTAGAGTTTATTAAGGATAGAGTCAAGACAAAAATAAAAGGATGGAAGGGAAAAATTTAAGTACAACAGGGAAAGAAGTAATGCTTAAATCTGTACTTGCAGCAATCCCTACCTATGCCTTGTCTTGCTTCCAACTCCCTAATGGTCTGCGCAAGGAGATTACATCTCTTTTTTCTAACATTTGGTGGGGACAAACCGAGGATAAAAGGAAGATGCATTTTGAGAAATGGGAAATATAATGTGATTCTAAATCAAGAGGGGGCTTAGGATTTAGGGACTTAAAGACTTTCAATATGGCTTTGTTAGCTAAATAAGCTTGGTGTATATTGTTGTACCCGGATTCGTTGTTACCAGGAGTACTTAAAAGCAAATACTTTCCACACTCAACTTTCCTTGATGCTTCTACACCATCTACTGGATCATGGAGCTAGAGAAGTATTTTGTGGGGAAGAGATCTATTAGTTACTGGACTAAGGTGGAGGATATCTGATGGGAAAAATATAAATGTTTGGACAAATTCTTGGATCCCAAGAAATAATGGTATTACTCTAAAAAGTATTCAAATGCAAAATAATTTAGATCTTAAGGTTGCCGACTTAGTTGACGAAGATACGCATACCTGGAAACTTCATAAGATAAGTACGACCTTTGAACCTGAAGATGTAGATGCAATTTTGTTTATTCCAATATCTATCATAAGATAAGTACGACCTTTGAACTTGAAGATGTAGATGCAATTTTGTTTATTCCAATATCTATCATAGGTCTTAATGATAGATTACTATGGTATCACTCGAAATCTGGAAACTATGAAGTTAAGTCAGGTTACTATTTAGCAAAGGGTCGGGCGGGTAAGACTATTAGGAATTCGGAAGCCCAAACGAGTTGTCATTCTTTTCCTAAAAGCTTCTGGGATTCTTTGTGGAACTTAGAAATTAAAAATAAACTTAAATATTTTCTAAGGAAGTGTGTGATTAACTCTTTGTCCGTTAATTGTAACTTAGCTAAAAGATTACAGAACCTGGATAAAACGTGTAAGATTTGTGGTCTTGAAAGTGAAGATATAGAACATATGTTATTTAGATGTCCTCGATCTCAGCTTGTATGGAAACAAAGTCCTATTGATTGGCCTGATATTGAAAACATGACTTACTTTTTTGTGTGGTGGTACAACTTGTTCTTAAATGCTAAGCATTTTCCTAAATCTACAATATTATTATGTTTGAGTGTTAATATTATGTGGAAAATTTGGAAAGGTAGGAATGCTTGGTGCTTTAATCAGGAAATGTTAGAGCCAACTGATATTGTTTCTAAAGCTCTTTATAAGTATGAAGAATATAAAGATATATTAACTAGTTGCCTCGTTGCACGACTGATAATAGGCTAGATCCATATAGTTTGGCGACATTTTATGCCCCAACTTGACTATGCTTCACTGTTCTAGGATAGTTAAATGGTGATAAATTGGCTCTAATTGTGAATTTCATGTTTTGCTGGAGCGAGTTGTGCTTATGAGGACCTAGGACAGTGTTTGGAGCTAAATTAAAGAAGGGGAAGCCCCTCAGAGCTGAGTAGGTGTGAAAGAAGAGAGAAAAGAAGAGTTGAAATGTTGAACTAGCTTAGCGCAGCCTTAGCGTGACCGCGCTAGTCCAGAAAATTGAGGCAGAATGTTATGCAATATGCGCGGCCACTAGCGCGGTTCGAGCGAGGCCACGCTAGTTCAGTCCGGAGCACATAATTTTAGGGGTTAACTTGGAAGTTTGGGGGTACTTCCACTTAACCTATAAGAGGTCCAGCTTGCCCAAAGAGACATTATCAAGGTTTTTACAACATAGTTGAAGGCAAGAAGAGGCAAGAGGCAAGGAGGATAATTCGACATCGAGTTCTACCTTTCTTCCTTTTATATTTATCAATTATGATGAATTTTGTTGTTGTTAGTATGAATACGATTATGAGTAGCTAAATATTTAGTCCAGGGTTTTGATGGAACCTGTTGAAAGATGAACTTCGTGTTATGTTAATATAGTTTGCCCAGTTTAATCTCTATTTGTTCAACTACGTTCTTGTTGTAGTTGATTGATAGAATCCTCAATTAGATGTTCCTATTTAGTATGTATTACTCGGGAGAGAGTGCATATGTAGGTAATTGTTGAACAACACCACTCCCAAATTATATGAGGAATCAATAACCGAGGGTTTAAAGATGGGATTAGGGATAACAAAACCTTGAGTGCGATCTAAAGTGAGTTGTAATAAAAGTCAGCTAGCGTAACTTGGGAGAGTGCATCTAGTAAATTGTCGTAATTACTCGGGAGAGATTTATGGTAGTAAGAGTGTTCATGATCGATAGAGACGATTAGACAAATCTATGCGAAACATAACAGGAAGGGATTCCATCAATAGCGGAAATCACAACCTTAGATCCTTCTCTTATTTGTTTACAACTCAGTCATAGTTAGCTTTTAGTTTACCTAACTTCATTCATTATAGTTAGTAAAAACATCATCAATTGTTATTCAAAATATATGGAAAGTTGTTTACGAAGAATTTAGTGAATCTGACGAAAGTAATTGGTAGGTTAATTCCCTGTGGGATTTGACTTTGAGCTAAATACTCGGATTATATTTGCAACGACCGCTTGTCCTTTTTATAAGACATAGTTGGGCATGATCAAATTTTGCCGTCGTTGCCAGGGAATTAACGGTGTTATCAATTACAGTTTAAATAAATACAAAAATTCTTAGTGTAGTCAGTTTTCGTTATCTTCAATCTATACATTTAAATTTTAATGTTTGTTGACTTGGTTGTACAGGTGCATGGCTAGAAACTCATCGAGAACTGGTGAAGTATTTGAAGCATTATCATATCCCGAGAAAGTTTTCAAGGCCTTGAATCGGGCCAACCGGAAAGACAATCAACTGAACAATTTGAACCAGACATGGGGGATCATGAGGTAGACCCACTTGCGCTAGTAGTGGTGCGTCTTGTGCTAGAGGCTTCTCTATATGACTGGGCGCAACCCACGGCAGAGAATTTGGCCACAGTGATATTAGCCTTGCAGATACAGGCCGAATCCTTTCAAATCCCAAACAACATGTTGAACTTGTTGCAAAAAAAGGGACTATTTTTGGGGTCATACATTGAAAATCCTCAAAAACACTTGAAGAATTTCCTGTCAATCTACAAAACTCAAAGGCAGCCCAACGTAACTCAAGAAGCAATAAAGCTGTTGTTGTTTCCATTCTCAGTGACAGGAGCTGCCCAGACTTGGCTAAACTCACTCCCCATTAACTCCATCACGACTTGGGAGGAGTTAGTCAAGCAATTTGTGAATAAGTTTCATTCACCCAACAAGACTACTCAACAAATTGATGAAATTTTGAGCTTCAAACAGAAATCAATGGAAACACTACAAGAAACATGGGAACGATTCAAAGGGATGTTGGTTATATGTACGCACCACGGTATTCTAGATCAAATGTTGGGCTAGCGATTTTACATGGGTCTGATAGATAGCGTGAAGGCTAATGTTGATGCTTCAGCTGGTGGAGCATTCTTGAGCAAAACATGGAGAGAAATCCAGAGCCTGCTTGACAAGATGGCATAGAATTCGGGGTGGACAACTAGGAATGCACCTATCACTCCAGTAGTTCACTCAGGGCCCTTAGATCCATCCAACACTCTTGCTGAAAATATGGCCACCTTAATGACACAAATGAGTATACTCACCAAAAAGGTGGAAGAGTCAGGGCAGAAGTAGCAAGTTCACATTGTAGATACTACCAATGGGGGCTTATGCACATCTTGCATTAGTCAGCCAATGGAATGCGGAAAGTGATCATCATCATTACCCTGAGGACATGAATTATGTGTCTAATTATGGGGGCCAGAGACAAGGTGGTCAGAATTGGGGCCAACATAATCAGCCATACAGGCTAGTCCAGCCACAGCTCAACAATGGAAATATGGGAGGCATGCGACCTCACAATAATGTGGCTCCCTACCAAAGGCCACAGAGATACAACAATCAAAATCAGCAACATGGTTATCATCCTCTTTAGCAGCAACATGGTGAGAGACAGTAAGATGGGTTTGCTAGACTCGAGGCAATGATGCAGTAGGTTATTAGGTCGAATGCAAAAATGAGTGAAAGAGTAGATGCACATGAGTCAGCTATAAACAATATTGAAGTGCAAATGGGCTAGATTTTGATGTTTTTGAATAATCGTCCTGATGGGACATTGCCTGCAGACACTCAGATAAATCCAAAAGATCAAAGCCCGAAGCAGCTGATGGCAGTGAGTTTACATAATGGTAGAGACTTATACTTGGAGAAAGAGAGGGCTCAAGATAGCAGATAGGCTGAGATACTTGTACCAGTGCCCATTGAGCTAGATGATTCAACGAAACTGACAGCGGTAATAGTACATCCTGCCCAGGAAGAAACCAACACATAGATTAAGGCTGAGAAAGAAGCTGAGACAGCCCAGGAACCGGTAGTTGAGGTGGTGTCTGACAAAGAAAAACACAAATCATTGGGAAGAAGAGACCTCTAGCACCATTCCCACAAAGGCCGCCAAATACCAGAAAGAAGAACAATACAAGAAATTCTTGGAGATGCTGAAACAAATCCAAGTAAATATTCCATTGATTGATGCTCTGAATGAGATGTCTGGTTATGCAAAAATGATGAAGGACTTTATGTCCCAAAAATTTGATTTCCAAGACTTGGCCACAGTGACTCTAACTCAGACTTGCAATGCTGTGGTGACTAGATCAGTTGCTGAGAAGTTGTCTGATCCAGGAAGTTTCACAATTCCCTGAACCATTGGTAACTTTGCCTTTGCCAAGGCACTTTGTGATTTGGGGGCTAGCATAAATCTTATGCCCCTGGCGATCTATAAGAGGTTGGTAATTGGAATAGCTAGACCCACATCTATGTTGTTGCAGCTGGCTGATAGAACTGTGAAAAGACCCTCCGGTATCTTGGATGATGTGTTGATTCAGGTACGGAAATTTGTGTTCCCTGCAGATTTTGTGATTCTGGATTGCAAGGTGGATGAAGAAATTCCCATAATTTTGGAAATGCCGTTCTTGACCACAGGGAGAGCTCTCATTGATTGTGAAATTGGGGAGCTTAAAATAAGGTCGAACAATGAGGAAATAACATTCAACGTGCAGAAATCTATGAGGCGACCAAGTGAATTTGCCAATTGTTCTCTTATTGATGTCGTGGATGTAATTGTGGAAGCGGATGACGAGACAATGACTATTGAGGATCCTCTTGCTGCATGTCTTGTGAATTTAGATGAGGTGAATGGGGAAGAATTGGCGGAATAAGTGTTGGCTTTAGAAGGCAGAGGGTTTTGGGATAGAACACTTGAATTCGAGCCCCTGCACTTAGAAAATAGAGAAATTCCTCCAGCCAAGCCATCTATAGAAGAACCACCAAAGCTAAAATTGAAGCCACTGCCCGTCCATCTCAGGTATGCGTTCCTAGGACCTAACTCCACATTACCTGTTATTATCTCATCTAGTTTGTTAGATGTGCAGGCACAAGAGCTTTTGCAGGTACTCAAGGAGTGCAAAACTGTCATTGGGTGGACCATGGCAGATATCAAGGGGATCAGCCCGGCATATTGTATGCATAAAATTCTGCTGGAAGAGGGGCACAAACCTTCCAAGGAGCACCAAAGAAGGCTGAACCCCAACATGAAGGAAGTGGTGAAGAAAGAGGTGATTAAGTGGTTGGATGCGGGGATCATTTTCCCCATCTCTGACAACAACTAGGTTAGCCCAGTGCAATGTGTTCCTAAGAAGGGTGGTATGACGGTGGTCAAAAATGATAACAATGAGCTAATCTCTACAAGAACCGTCACAGGCTGGAGAATTTGTATGGACTACAGGAAATTAAATCTGGCCACCTGGAAAGACCACTTCCCACTTCCCTTCATTGATCAGATGCTAGACAGACTGGCAAGGAGGTCCCACTTCTATTTTCTGGATGGGTACTCAGAGTACAACCAAATTTCCATTGCACTAGAGGACAAAAAGAAGACCTCCTTCACATGTCCATATGGAGTTTATACTTTTCGGAGGATGCCCTTTGGCCTATGCAATGCACCCGCATATTCCAAAGGTACATGATGGCCATATTCACTGACATGGTCAAAGACATAATAGAGGTGTTCATGGATGATTTTTCAATGGTGGGAAACTCATTCGACGAGTGTCTTACAAATCTGACCTCAGTATTGAGAAGATGTATTGAGACTAACCTAGTACTTAATTGGGAAAAGTGTCATTTCATGGTACAAGAGGGCATAGTCTTGGGACACCGGGATCAAGCAAGGGAATCGAGGTGGATCGTGCTAAAGTTGACGTGATAGCAAAGCTGCCACCCCCCACATCAGTCAAGGCAATCAGGAGCTTCCTCGGGCATGCCGGTTTTTACCGGAGATTCATAAAATTTCTCAAAAATTTCCAACTCTCTTTGTAAGTTGTTAGAAAAAGATCACTCTTTCATGTTTTCTGATGATTGGAGGGTAGAGTTCGAGGAGTTGAAAAAGAGGCTAGTCACATCACCCATCATTGTTGCCCCTGACTAGGAGCAACCATTCGAACTCATGTGTGACGCCAGTGACTACGCAGTGGGAGTAGTGTTGGGACAGTGGAAAGACAAGCTAATGCACCCAATTTATTATGCCAGCAGAACGTTGAGTGGAGCCCAGCTGAACTACACTGTGACTGAAAAGGAGATGCTGGCTGTGGTGTTTGCATTCGACAAGTTCAGATCATACCAGATTGGCTCTAAGGTAATTGTATATACTGATTATGCAGCCCTCAGGCACTTGATTGAGAATAAGGAGTCCAAACCGTGCCTGATTCGTTGTTTGCTGTTACTGCAAGATCGACCATGAGATTCATGAGCGTAAGGGCACAGAAAACCAAGTCGTTGATCATCTACCACGACTTGAAGGAGCTGAAAACTCAGTTGAGGTAGAGGATATTCTGGAAACCTTTCTAGATGAGTAGCTACTCGTTATAAGCCTTGAGGAAGTGCCATGGTATGCAGACTTTGCAAATTACCTGGCAAGCGGTATAGTTCCCTATGACCTTTCCTCTATGCAAAAGAAAAAGTTTTATCGTGACTGCCGCATGTATTACTCGGATGAACCTTATCTATTTCAAATATGTGTTGACAATATGAGTGTGTCCCCGAGATAGAAAAATCTTCTATTTTGCAGGCATGTCACGCATCGGCATATGGCGGGCATTTTGGAGGAGTCCGGACGGCAACAAAAGTGCTAGAAGCCGGGTTCTACTGGACAATAGTGTTTAAGGATGCACATCAATGGGTGAAGGGATGTAATGAATGTCAGCGAACCAGAAACATTTCCTGTCTCCATGAAATGCCCATGAACCCAATTCAAGATGTTGAAGTGTTCGATGTATGGGGGATAGACTTCATGGGCTCCTTCATCAGCTCCTTTGGCAATAAGTACATACTTGTTGCTGTGGATTACGTGTCCAAATGGGTGGAAGCTAAAGCACTCTCCACCAATTATGCAAGAGTGGTGGCGGGGGTTTTGAAGAAGAATATATTCACCCATTTTGGGACCCCGAGAGCTATTATTAGTGATGGAGGCACTCACTTCTGCAATCGAGCCTTCGAGAAATTGCTAGGAAAATACGATGTGCGCCACAAGGTGGTAACACCATATCATCCTCAGACCAGTGGATATGTCGAAGTGTCTAATAGAGAGATAAAGAGTGTACTGACCAAGACTGTGAATGCCACAAGAACTGATTGGGAGAAAAAGCTAGATGATGCACTTTGGGCCTACAGAACTGCTTTCAAAACACCAATTGGTATGTCACAATACAAGTTGGTGTTCGGGAAGGCCTGTCACTTGCCAGTGGAACTAGAACATAGAGCTTGGTGGGCAATAAAACAACTAAATCTGGACATTGAGGCTGCGGGAACAAATAGAGTCACAGAATTGCATGAGCTAGACGAGTTCTGATTTCTTGCTTTTGAGAGCACGAGATTGTACAAGGAGAGAATGAAGAGGTTGCATGACAAGAACATTGTTGAGCGAAATTTTAATCCTAAAGACATGGTGTTGCTTTATAACTCAAGATTAAGGCTATTTCCGGGTAAACTCAAGTCACGATGGTTTGGACCATTTCGAGTGGTCGAAGTATTCCCTTCAGGTGCCATAGAGATTGACTCAGAGAAAGACTCTCATACATTTAGAGTCAATGGGCAAAGATTGAAACCATATGTGGGCATGGATGAACAAAAGGAAGTGTCAGTGATCCATCTGATTGAACCTCAGAGGTCGAACGAGCCTTAAATGCGCTTATCTGCGTCGTGCCGCGATGTTAAATCAGGTACTGCATGGGAGGCAACCCATTGATTTGTTGTAATTGTCGTGCCACGACACTAACTAAGGTGTTGGTTAGGAGGCAACCCAATGCGTAGTGACTTTAGTATAGTTAGTATTTGTTAATTTTGATTTTTGTAAGTACTAACCAATGCAGGTGAGTTTAGGCAAGTGATAAGTCCATCAGACGCGGAAGGAACAGGTAAAAAAGTGCAAAACTTTTGAGCCTAGGAGCGCGCCCGCGCTACAGGCCACGCATATGGGCAAACATTCTGCCTCAGCATCTCGCCCAGTAGCGCGCTAGAAGCACGACCACGCTAATGACCGCGCATATGGCCAAGTACACTATTTCACTAGCGCGGCCGCGCTCGTACCGCACTACGACCGTGCTAGTACCGTCCCCCCGCCACTTTATTTAACTTAACATTTTTTTTTATTTTTTACTTTCTATGTTAAATTGTTTTAGTGGCTTATAGATGTTTATTCCCCACCCCACCCTCACTATTCCCCTATTCTTCACTCCAATTCTCAACGCCTAAACATTAAAAAAAAAAGCCCAGCCCTAATTCCCTTCTTCTTCAAATTCCCTTCTTATCCAAATTTCCCCTTCTCCATTCACAACTAATCCCAACCCAAATTCCCCAAGGTTCAAGCCACGTCCTCCCCTACTCTTCTTCACTTCTCACCATCTTCTCTCACTACAGGTAAGGTTTTTTTTTTGCCATTGTTTTGTATTTTTATTTTTTTAGCGATTTTTGTTTAATTTCTTCACTATTTGTAGTGTTTGTATAGTGCTTGTGGGTGGTAATGTTGGTGGAGTTGTCTCTTAACTTAGTGGTTGAATTTGGGGGAAATTGTAGTGGTATTGGGTTACAACATGTTTGAATTGGAGTTCCGGCATATAATTCCCACAAGGTGTTTGTTTAAATGACATAGTGAGTGTAAATGGTCATTGTGATCAATTGTGCGAGTGAAGTCTGAGTAACCGCAGTTGAGTCATAAATTTTTTGGGTTGTGCTAATGCTATTCCTCTTCCAGGTACTATGGCACCATCCAGGAAACGCCGCACCATAGGTGCTTCTTCCAGCGGTCAAGCTAGATTGTCCAGGGTGCGCGGGTCAGCTCCTGCTCATCCTTTTGATAGTAGCGGGTTCGTCTCTGCCAAGTCTCAGAACCACTTTGCTGATAAGGCCCCTAAGAAATCGATACCGGAAAGGGGCATAGATATAGGGTTGCTCCAGCTGGGCTGCCCTAACTTGTATAATGAGCTACAAATCTTCTTTGAAGAGCCGGATGAAGGGAATGTGATGGTTATCCGTGAATTCTACGACAATGTAAAAGAACATGTGAATGGTGTAGTAATAGTGCACAAAAAGGCGGTGGATGCTTCTGTTGAGGCTATATGGAGGATATACCAGCTGCCCGCTCATGTGGATGCATATGAACACTATTATGACATGTATGGCAGATCACACACGCAGTGGGAGAGGTTCTTTGCAACAATCTGTGTACCCGGCAAGGAAATTGTTTGGATGAAGTATAGGCAGAAGTTTCACTCCGCAACGCTCACCTTTAAAGGGAAGTGTTGGTTGTATGTCATCAACAACCGCCTAATCCCATCTTCCAACACCACGGAGGTGAATGGTCCTCGAGCTACTCTAATTTGGTGCTTTATGAATGGTCGCAACTTTGACGTGGCCAAGCTGATTCACGAGGAGATGTTCACCCGTTGTCTGGTGAAGAGGTATGGGTTCTTCTTCCCTTCCTTAGTTACTAGACTTTGCCGAGTAGCTCGGGTGCCGGAGAATTTGAATGTGGATATGATAGTACCAAAAGACTCCAAGTTCTGAGCTGATAAGGTAACTACTGGAAAGGAGCATGTGGCAGCTGGTAGTGATGATAGTGCTGAATCTAATGACTCTGAGGAAGAGAAGGCTAAGTATGAGGAAGTGAGGGTCGAGTCACCGGCCCATGAGCAGATTGCAGAGGCTGCAGGACCATCTGGGCCTGCTCGGGTCACCCGGTTCACAGCTTTAGAGTAGGAGGTGGCAGGATTGCGTACCTCGGTCGCTGACTTAGTACACGGGTTGATGCGGTGGCTGCCCAGTAGGTGAAATCGGAGAAGAAAATATTGGGCTGGTTGAGAACTCTGGGTCGTGCATGCAATCTGAACCCAGAAACGGTCTCTGATCAAGAGTGATCACGTAAGGAAGTTTCTTTACCTCACTATTCTTTATTTTGTATGCCATGAGGACATGTCTTCCTTTTAAGTGGGGGGGGGGGGATACATGTGTGTATATGTAACAACTTGAATGTTTGATGTTTTCTTTGTTTTTCTTGATAAATTTTGTGGTTTTGAGTAATAGTCAAATTAGGTAAGTTGACTTGTCCCGACGACGGATCTCTTTCGACGAGGTTCTTGAGGGTCTAAGTCGACGTGGAAATTTTCCCAAAAAAAAAATACAGAAATATGTTGGACTCTTCCTGATGACGGATCTTCTAGACAGTTTTCTTGAGGGAAGTAAGTCTAAAGAAAATACCAAAAAGATTTTTTTTGTTTTAGGTAGTGTAGCAACTCCCACTTGGTTTTTCTTTGGGCCACGATTCTTTTCCAAGGGTTTTGCTTGAACCGTGTGTAGTTAGTTTTTGTTTATTTTGTTTCTAGTTTTTAGTTAGTATTATGGGCTATGAGCTGAAATAGAAAGAAAAGCCCTTGGCGTTGATACACCTGAACACAGTAGACACTAGAGTGTGATGCTTAGTATTAGTGGTTGATTCTTGTTAGAGTGCCTTAAATTGTATGTTTGTAACTGACTTGAGTACTCAAACGAGAGTGTCTTGATAAGCCAATCTGAAGTGAGTCATGTGCCATGTGTATGTGAGTTGTATTGTATTCTATGCTCTACATTTGATGCCTAGAACTTGCCCTGTGTGTTTGCAAAGTGAAATAGTAGCTTTATTCAGTCTTAGAAGTGATATAGGCATTTCTTTGTTAAGCCAGATATATAAAGTAGACCCACCTAAATGCGATACATCGTAGTTAACCCCGTTGAGCCTATAAGCCTGTTTCTTTGGCATCCACATTACAAACCTTACCCAATTGTTTGAACGACCCATCTGTTTGAACCCCTGTACCTCCCATGAGCACTTGAATGGTTATGAAATATGCAAAAGTTAAAGTGTGGGGTGGTGGTTTGGTTTTTGAGTGGAACCAATGAAATAGAGAAAAAGGTGCAGAATTTTGTAAAAGTAAAAGAATAAGCACCACTTAAAAAAAGAGAATGAGTAAATGTAGTACTTGATAAGTGGCGATTGATATAATTGCACCTAATGGAGTTTGGGGTATTATAAATAGAAGTGTGGTAGAATGTATGGCCTGACATAAGTATGGTTTTGAGTGAGAATGTTATTATATTAAAAGTGCTTAGGGAGGTTAGTCACTATATCCAAATATCCTACACGTCCCTTAGCCTACATTACAACCAAATGAAGTCCTAATATTTCTTAGACTGAATAGGCTCGATTAGTAGAGTAGTACACTACGGGCAAGCCTATGGTGCATCAGTGTGGCCTATGAATTTTCTTTCTGAGAGTGAGCGAGTGTTGTCTATCTAAGTTCCTAATTGTTCTTAATATTATTATTTGTGGAACTACTCTCTTGTGTGATGTGCGGGCATGTGATTCACGAAGGAAAGGTAAGTCTTGACCTCTATATAGAATAATTTGAATAAGTATGAATATTGCACGGCACGTGAGAGTCGACTCTTGAGGCAAAGATTGTACACTACTAGACGTAACTTTGGTGATTTGTTCTTGGTGTGGTTAGGGGAAAAGCTTAGTGAAGTAACCTTTATAGAGTGTGGTGGATATCTCGAGGACTAGCAATGATTTAAGTGTGGGGTGTTGATAATAGGCTATATCCATATAGTTTAGCAACTGTTTATGCCCCAACTTGACTATGCTTCATTGTTCTAAGATAGTTAAATGACGATAAATTGGCTCTAATTGTGAATTTCATGTTTTGCAGGAGCGAGTTGCGCTTAAGAGGACTTAGGACAGTGTTTGGAGCTAAATTAAAGCAAAGGAAGTCCCTCGGAGCTGAGTACGTGTGAAAGAAGAGAAAAAAGAAGATTTGAAATGCTGAACTAGCTTAGCGCGGCCTTAGTCCGATCGCGCTAGTCCAGAAAATTGAGGCAGAATGTTATGCAATATGCATGGCCACTAGCGCGGTTCAAGCGGCCGCGCTAGTCCAGTCCGAAGCACATAATTTCAGGGGTAAACTTGGAAGTTTGGGGGTAATTTCACTTAACCTATAAGAGGTCCAGCTCGCCCAAAAAGATATTATCAAGGTTTTTACAGCTTAGTTGAAGGCAAGAAGAGGCAAGAGGCAAGGAGGATAATTCGACATCGAGTTCTACCTTTCTTCCTTTTGTATTTATCAATTATGATGAATTTTGTTGTTGTTAGTATGGATACGATTATGAGTAGCTAAATATTTAGCCTAGGGTTTTGATGGAACCTGTTGAAGGATGAACTTCGTGTTATGTTAATATAGTTTGCCCAGTTTAATCTCTATTTGTTCAACTACGTTCTTGTTGTAGTTAATTGATAGGATCCTCAATTAGCTGTGCCTATTTAGTATGTATTACTCGGGAGAGAGTGCATATTTAGGTAATTGTTGAACAACACCACTCCCAAAATATATGAGGAATTAATAACCGAGGGTTTAAAGGTGGGATTAGGGATAATGAAACCTTGGGTGCGATCTAAAGTGAACTGTAATAAAAGCCAGCTAGCGTAACTCTGGGGAGTGAGTCTAGTAAATTGTCGTAATTACTCGGGAGAGATTTACGGTAGTAAGAGTGCTCATGATCGATAGACACGATTAGGCAAATCTATGCGAAACATAACAGGAAGGGATTCCATCAATAGAGGAAATCACAACCTTAGATCCTTCTCTTATTTGTTTACAACTCAGTCATAGTTAGCTTTTAGTTTACCTAACTTCATTCAGTTATAGTTAGTAAAAACATCATCAATTGTTATTCAAAATATCTAGGAAGTTGATTACGAAGAATTTAGTGAGTCTGACGAAAGTAATTGGTAGGTTAATTCCCTGTGGGATTCGACTCTGAGCTAAATACTCGGATTATATTTGCAACGACCGCTTGTCCTTTTTATAAGGCATAGTTGAGCTTGATCAACGACATTCAACTGGAAATGGTTTTGTGCCTAAACTAACCAATTTTGAAGATGATGTTTTATTATTTACAGACGCAGGATTTTAGTGCGATGATAGACATGCGAGTATTGGTGTCGCGACTTTGAATAGCCTTGGAAAACTGTTTCATGCCCATGGATCCCCAATTCAGTATGTTGGGAAAACCATGACTGCTGAAGCGATTGTCATAAGAAAGGCACTTGAATGTGCTATTACTCTTGGATGGAAAAGTGTGAAGATTTTATCTAATGCTAAGAATGTTGTTGATATGATCCAAAAATAGCTGGCTACTTCATGGGAGATAGAAATGTTGTGTGAAGACATTTGGAAGCTATCAAGCATGTTTGATCACGTCGAGTTTCTTTATATTCCAAGGAAGTTATACAAAGTAGCTCATAATTTAGCTAAATTTTCTATTTCTTTGTTGAAGGTTGGGTTGTCCAAGATGCAAAGAGTACATTTGAACTTTGTTGTTCGTTGATGCAATAATATGAAGTCTTTGTTTTGGAGAAAAAAAAATCAAATTTATAAGATATTCCACACGCTTAACCTTCAATTAATATAATTGTGCACCTTCACTAACAAATTTTACTAATTTAATAAAATTGTTATATTATAATGAGTAAAAGTTCCAAAATAAATTTGTCTCATAAATTACCAATTAAAGACCAATTAAATTTGCAAAAAACTATTAGTAAGAGGGATCAATGATGCAGAATTTACTAATTTAAGGGCAATTGAGCTTATTCAGGAACTACGAGAATCATATTAAACTTATCAATAACTAAGTGACCCAAATTGTTATTTTACATTTTGGGTATACTATTTAAAATATCTGAATCGAATAGGCTACTTTTGACTTGCCTATTTTTGACTTGCTTTTTATTTTGGACATGCTTGTGTGATCTTTTGTGCATCTAAAAGAAAGAAAAAGTAAAAACAAACTTCACTATTAAGCTTGGGATTTTATATATATATATATATATATATATATATATATATATATATATATATATATATATATATATATATATATACACACACACACACACTAGTGTAGACAATAAATTCGCGTCAAGAAAATAATCGAGATAAAAAATATTGCAACAATCATTGTATTTGATTTCAAATACTTTGAGTGTACAATCTCCATGAATCCTCTAATTCTTCTTTCCAATAGTAAATAAATTCAAGGGCCTTTGAGCTTGACTTGAATCAATATTTGTTGCTACGAACAATGATCTTGAATTCAACTAGCACGAACTTCGATTTGAACTCGTACTCGTTGAACCTTGATTTGTTCTTCGTTCTTGTGCTTGAACTTGAACTTGATTGAAGCTTGAAACTTGTAGAGAAATTTGCGGCGTTCGAGCTCTCTCTTGCTTTTTGTTATAATTTCTGGTATCTTTTCCGAGTATAAGACCCCTTTTTATAGTTGTAGGAGGGAAGAGTTATGATAAGAACAAACTCTTTCCGACCAATCAAATTGAAGTGTGACAAGGCCAAATTTGATTAGTCAGAACACGTCACTTGCGCACGTGGCGCAGTTTCATTGACATTTTAATTTGACTTGACATGCCTTGTCATTTTGACACGTGGCAGGATCCTATTGGCTCTTTAGTTTGACTTGGTGTGCCACGTCATTTAACACGTGGCACCAAACTAGGCCTCTAGGAAGATAACATCTTGGGCTTAATGAAGTGGGCTTATCATTTGTAGCCCAATTAAATGGGTTGCCCCAATGGAGTAAGACTTATTTATTTAATCCATATATATTGGACTTATATCATTAATCCAATTATATAAGCTCATACTAATTATTTGAACTAATATATTTAATATATAGTCTAAATTATTTTATTGGATTTAAAACCAATAAAATTTAACTGCTTATAACTAGTTTTGAAATTTATTTAGCCTCAGTATTAAAGTTTTAACTTAATTACAGTTGCTATACAATTTATCAATTATATACAAAATAATATCTTAGAATTTAATTTTCCCTATTTTCTCTCCCTCATCTTCCTCATCCAACCTAGAAGCTTAAGCTATGCGGCCAAGTAGTACCAACCTAGAAGCTTGCTATGTACAAAGTCTGGGCTCATATTCCCTGCCCCTCAATATTAAGGTTTTCTTCTGTGAGCATGGACATCCAATTAGGCGTTAATGATAGTTCAAATGAAAATCATTTAAACGACACTGAAAATTTGGTTGTTCGTTAACGAAAGTTCCTTTTTAATAATTTTAGAGTTAGAACGTAGTAATTCATAGGCTGAATACATACGGAAGACACTTAAAGTTGGCACGATCTTTTATTTAGACACCTGAACTTAAGAGAGTTCCTATTGAGCACTTTTACTACCCGAAACTTATTTCAATTGAGCACTTATTTGACAATCAGTCAAACTTACAAAGTTTGTGCAATGCACTCGCTGATGACGTGGCGAATGACGAATAAAAAATGACATATATTATTTTGAGTAAAAAAAAACTATGTTAAATCTATTTAATAAACAAAATAAAAATAACATTCTAAAAAAGAAAAGAAAAGCTTAATTTACACCCAACCAAGAAAGAAAATATTTAAAAAAATTGAGAATTGGTGTTCTGGAAATCAGTGGTCTTAGTGTTCTTCACTTTTTTCATGTGTGTTCTTGTTCCAAGCACGATTTTAATCCAAATTTGTAAGAGAAACTCCTCCAAATTTGTTATAACTGCAGCTAAAGATTCCCCATGACGACCCGAAGACAACCCCAATATTAATTTTCCAAACTTTTATCAAATCAAGTAACTCATTTTAAACCTTCAAGCTTTTTAAAGACCCCATTAATGGTGTTTAGGGTACGAGCCCTAACTATTAGCATCTGGTCATAATACTTGTTGACTTTCTCCATGGTAATCTCCACATTATAACTTCTACTAGACCTCACAAATGACATTTGCATAGTACTGAACAAATAGGCAACTTCATTATCAGTCAAATCTCCTTTGATAACACCATTTTGCTTTAGCAACCTCACGTCCTCAGCAGTATCTATAATCCCACTCATTAGATTGATATATCTGGTAAATTCGAGCTTGGATTTGGACATGGCAGCTTCATAGACCACCAAATTTCTAAGTATGACTTCTGAACCAGCATTTATAGCGATCACAGGAAGGTAAAAAGTTGAAGCAGCTTGATCTTCTTCGTCTTCTTCTTCTTCATTTTAGTCTCAGTTCTCTGCTTCTACTTCTTCATTTCAGTCGGAGAAGATGACGGAAAGTGGAGGAGGCAATGGTGGAGGACATAAAGAAGAAGAAGAAGGAAATAAAAAAAACAAAAAAAAATTGTTTTTTGGGCTTTTCAGGCGCCCATATTGGGTGAAACTCACTTTACGTGCCAACTCAACAAGAAATGTTTAATTGGAACAAAGTTCATGTAACGTACGTGCTCAATAGGAACTCTCTTAAGTTCAGGTGTCTAAATAAAAGATCGTGCCAACTTTAAGTGTCTCTGTATGTATTACGCCTTAATTCATATTGAGAAATTCTATTGACAACCATTAAAAAGCTTATAAGCTTTGAATTTGAAAATTGAATTTTTTGAAATTATTATTTATTTGGATTAATTGTTGTTGCAAATGATTGAAATATCCTTTGGAGTATATCTCAATTTTGAGAGAATTTGATGAAGATTCGAGGTGGTTTTGGTTGGCATTTCAGATTGAAACCGGAAGAAGAAGACATAAACAAAGTGTATATATTTTGTATGTCAGGTGTAGAAACGGTAAAATATTTGCAACTAACACAATTGTATATAAATTATATGTAAATTATAGTTTTTGACTGGATTCTATTCAAAAAAATTGTATTTAAGTTATAGATGTATTGTAAATTTTGATTGAATTTGTATATATTTTGTAAAAATAATAATAATTGTTTTCTGTAAATACAAAAACTTAGATAAATTGAATAAATAAGTTTAAAATCTCGTATATATACGAAAAAATTTCCATATTAAATCATCTTCTAGCAAATATCATCAAGCCCAGCGCTGGGCCCAAAATCTCCTTTGTTTTGCCGAAGTAAATAGTAGGGGATTTTGCATCTATACCCGTTTTTTGTGCCACATTTTAACTTGTGTCCGCTTTGCAAAAAAAATTACAAGCGTACCCGCTTTTTCACATAACTTCAGCACACGGGGCTGAAGTAGCAAAGGCAATCACGCAAAACTTCAGCATTCTAGTAGCTGGGCCTGAAGTTCAGATATAGAGCTGAAGTTTTTGTGTTGTAACTGGGAAACTTCAGCTCTTGAGCTGAAGTTTTTGTGTTGTAACTGGAAACTTCAGCTCTAGAGCTGAAGTTTCTGTGTTGTAATTGGCTACTTTTTAATTCCCTCTCTGTAATGCACATAACACATGATACTCATCTTCACTGTTATGTTAGCTTTAAGCTTTATTAGTCTGCAACAGAACTAGACACTTAAGATATGGATTGCATCGCTAACAAAAGATTAACCAGAACTATAGCCAGTTATAGCAACTGAATCAGGATGATTATCTACTATAGCAGTAAGTTCTTGCATAGCTAGCAAAACCAAAACACATGGACTGTTAACAACAGAAGCATATAGACAGCAGCAGAAATGATCGAAAGCTCAAGAAATAAAGTGTGGTCACAACTTCATTTAAAGCTAGTGGAATATAGTTAGCAGGTATTTAAATAACAAAATATACGGATAGCAGCAGAAATCATCAAAATTACAAGAAATATAGTGTGGTCTCCGCTTCATACAAAGCTAGTGGAGTAAGTAACATGAGCAGACTGAAGTTTTCGACGCAAGACCAATAAAAAAAATAGGCTCTGCATTTTGTCTTTTGTTGAGAAGAAGAAACGAAGGAGGTGAAGAGGGAGGAGAAAGGGTGCTGACGTTATTTAAGAAGTGGGTACAAGTTGAAAATTTTTTAAAAAATGGATAATATAGGTTAAATGGAGGCGACCAAATAGGGCGTCCCGTGCAATTTTTACTAAATAGTGTGTCTTCTACTAAAATCGCAGCATGATACACACGAAGTTATAGAATGAATAAATAAATAAATAAATAAATAAATAAATAACGTATCATATTTATTTATTTCGTGCAAAATGCAAAAAGTTTCATCTATCTTCTACTAGTTATGAGGCACAACTTTTGTTTTGATACTTTGGTTTTAACATTTATTTTGATATATTTATTAACATTTAGTTCCATTATTTTATGATTTAAAAGAAATTAAATGTTTGAAGTTTATCTTTCACTAGAATTTTATCTGAGCAAAAGAAAAATTGTTGATCTTTTCCTTATTACTGAACATCTATCTAGAGATGTGCATACCATGATTTTAGACATTCCTAATATTTTCATGATTAGGGATTATTGTCCATGTCAAGATGATAGCTGATACTCTAAAGATGCACCCTAACAAACATGTAATTTGTAAAAGTTTTTGTATTGGCAATAATTTAGGACATCGAAAATAAATGGCTGTACTTGCAAAAATATCGGTCATCCCTACATTTCATGATAAAATTTCACTTCTGTTGTATACCCTTAAACGTAGATTATCACTAAAACAATTCCATTAACAACCTCGTTTAATGACCACGTTTTTCTCTCTAAAAATTACTTTCTTTTGAGTTAGTCAAGCATGAACACGGATTAAGACTCTCCCGCTCTTTTGACATCCATATTATTAGCCCAAGAAAAAAAAAATCAAGAAATGTAGCTTAAGGAAGGATGGCCTTTTGGAACAAAAATGTCCCCTCTTCTTCTTCTTCTTCTTCTTCTTCTAACTATTTTCCAATCATAGGCCTTCTTTCCCTCCTCCTCTTACATCCTACCACCACCACCTTCTCCTCCTCTTTTGCTAACGCCATTCGCGTTGTTGCCATCCAAAAACCTACCTCCGATGACATTCCTTCCTTCCGAGAAGCACCTGCCTTTCACAATGGCAATGCATGCAGCTCACGTGACATAGACAAAATCCAAATAGTAATGCCTGTTGATGCCAATTATATTAGGGGCACAATGGCTGCAGTATTGTCTATTTTGCAACATTCAACATGCCCAGAAAACACTTCCTTTCATTTCCTTTCCATTCATCTTGAGCCTGAGATTATTTCCCTTATCAACTCCACTTTCCCTTACCTAAGCTACAAAATCTACCACTTTCATCCTAATCGTGTTAGGGGAAAGATATCCAAGTCAATTAGACAAGCCCTGGATCAACCTTTAAATTATGCAAGAATTTACCTCTCAGATATTCTCCCTAAGGACGTGCCTCGCGTAATTTACTTAGACTCAGATATCATTGTTGTGGATGATATTGCCAAGTTATGGGGAGTGGATTTAGGAGATAAAGTCTTGGCAGCCCCAGAATATTGCCATGCAAACTTTATAAACTATTTTACAGACACATTTTGGTCGGACGTGAATTTGGCGAAAACATTTGAGGGAAGACGGCCATGTTACTTCAACACAGGTGTAATGGTGATGGATCTTGATGAATGGAGGAAAGGAGGGTACACACAAAAGGTTGAAGAATGGATGTTAATACAAAAGCAAAGAAGAATTTACCATTTGGGGTCTTTGCCTCCAATTTTGCTTGTGTTTGCAGGAAACATTAAGGCAGTTGATCATAGATGGAACCAACATGGATTAGGTGGTGACAACTTTGAAGGAAAATGTAGGGGACTTCACCCTGGACCCATCAGCCTACTGCATTGGAGTGGCAAGGGTAAGCCATGGTTGAGACTTGATGCTCGAAAGCCCTGTACCATCGATTACTTGTGGGCACCGTACGATCTGTATCGTTCAACCAGAGTTGCATTAGAAGAGTGAGAGAGAGAGAACTGAATAGAACTCAAGATAGATTGATAGAAAGAGAACTTGCTGCATTTGAAAATGAAATGGTGCAAACATAGATGCAATATAATTGCACTGTAAGACATTGTCAGGGAAGAATGATTAAGATTACAGCTAATAGTCCTAAGGCTTGAGATGTAGAATCCTTAGGCCTTGTAATCTAAAGAATGAAGCTAAAAGAGTCTACAGGTATATTAGACATCGATAGCTAAGAAAGGAATTCACGAAAGTGAATGAACTTAATTGTTCTCCCCTTATTAGGCTTTTTACATTCGTTTTTCTTGATTGTAAAGGTTAAGTGTTAATTTTTGAATGTTTCCTTCATGAATCCATAACGCTTACAACAGAATATATTTAGGCTTAAAAAGATTTATCTTACAACACAGAGAACCCTTTCAGTCAAGGGATCCAATTCAATGAACTCCAGTATCCCGACAAATAAAAAGCAATTCACTGGATAAATGTGCCTTACAGCCACATCCAATGTAGGATAATTTGGTTCGGAAGATTATAATCCTGGGATTATTATTATGCCACATCCAATGTAGGATAAAGAATACCAAGAATTTGGTATAAAATATAAACCAGTATGAGCTAATACACATAAAGAATACCAAGAATTTGGTATAAAATATAAACCAGTATGAGCTAATACCCATAACCAAACACTGGATAAATATGTGTTACAGCAGGAGGTACGAGACCCAGTAACCAAACGCTTCTTAGAGCTAGAAATCTCAGCATCTTTCCAGTTTTATAAAATTCAAATGAAGCAAGGGGTAAACTGCTGATCAAGTTTCTCGCAAAAGCATGTCTGTAACAGCAGAAGGCACGAGACTGAGTCTCTCTAGGAAGAGTATCTTTCACCTAGTAGAAACACCAAGACAACACAAGCAAGTACAAGTATGCAGTTAGTTCTCATAATATACAGCTAACTAATTATGTGTGACCTGAGTATCCAAGAAGTAGTTGTACACGTCTTAAATAATCTTGTGCCACAAATACCAAATGCCAAGAAACATGAGTCATCCACTTCCCACCTGTGCAATCTAACTGCAAGAGGAACTGGTCACCAAATTGTCCCACTATACATATCTTTTGCATACAGCCTCTTTGTGCTCGCCTCTCAAACTCAGCAGCCATCCAACAAGATAACCGTCTGTCATTGCTCCTAACAGATATGCCAACAATATATTTTGCAACTCTATGCTTTGGGTGTGGAAGCAACAGGACATTTTCCTAGTGTGTTCCACAAAATATAATCCCCAGAAGTCACCTGTGACAATCATACCAAAGTCAGACCACTAAAGATTTTAATAACTCAAAAGACAGGGTTGATTGCAGATGTCAAACAGCTGCTGTAATAAGCAGACCCAAATAAAGCTAGAGAACTATCAAGAATATGTTATGTAACTGATAACAAAAATACCTGAGTAGAAAATTCCACAGGTGCTTTAACAGCAGGGAAAATGCTTACCTGCAATGGCTCATCGCATTAAGAATAGCAATAACTCAATATCAATATAAGCAGGAAACATAAAGCGCCTGAGAATCTCTGTGACTGAGAAACTGCTCACAGCACAACCTAGAGCTGACAGTTAGCAGTTCAAGCATATGATGCAGTGAGTCAGTGACCGATGGTAATTTGCTTTCATCTAGATGTTCAAGGCGGAGAATAGTCCGTTTGTACGCTTAAGAAAGAAATGTGAAGTGTAGAAGTAGGTTGAATCTACTATTGCCTAGGAAAAGTAGGATGGACCAATAAGCACTTAGATTAATTTTCACAAATAAAAGGAAATCTACCTGACATAATTAACATGTGAAAAACAAATAATTAGCAACATCAACTAATGCAATAAATGGAAAAGAGAAGAGCTAAAAATACCCTCCCATAAGAGCGGATTTTCACTTGGGATAAGCCCGTATTTTTTTTACCCTAGTTATGAATGAGCTAACCAATAGTGTGCAAGATAAGACTTAATGGTGGATGTTATTTGCACAAGATATCGTGTTAATTAAAAACAATACCAAGTAAATCAACTAAGAGTTAGTGTGAGGAAAAGGAAGATAGGAAGAAAGAAATGAGTGAAAACACAACTTGATTATTTCCTAAAGCTACCGAATCTTAAATAGTGAATATAAGTGCTAAGATAGGAAGGAAATATTCTACCTAATTACACAATCAATCAAATCATATCCAATTAATCATAATTGATACTCCCTCTGTCTCAATTTATGTGACTCTTTCCTTTTTAGATTTAATAACAATTTAAATTTAAATTTCTCATTTTACCCTAAATGAGATGATGATTTATAGTCATATGTTCTTTCATTCTTAAACTCCCGCCCAGTCAAACAACATCACATAAATTGTGGGACGAAGCGAGCATAAAGTATTATTTACAATATTCTTAACACTCCCCCTCGAGTTGGTGCATACAAGTGGTATGTACCAAGCTTATTACAAATGTAACTGATACGAGAACAAGTGAGGAACTTGGTGAAAATATTTACAAGTTGATCATTTGACTTCACAAATTCTGTAACAATGTCTCCTAAAGTATCTTTTCTGTGATGAAGTGATAGTCGAACTTGTGTTTAGTTCTCTATGAAACCCTGGATTTGATGCAAAATAGCAGCTTGGTTATAACTCATACGTTCCATCTAAGTTTTATCTGATGGATTTCTCGAAACTTTAATTTTCTGAGCAATTGTTTGATCCAAACTAGTTCGCAAGTTGACACAACCATTGGACGGTTTTCTTTTGCACAAAATCGAGCAACCACATTTCGTTTCTTACTCTTTCAAGATACCAAATTACCACCTACTAGAATACAATATTCATATGTAGACCGCCTATCAAAAGGTGATCCTGCCCAATCATTGTTTATATATCCAACTACCTGTTCATAGCCTTGATCCTCAAAAAGCAATTTTTTGCATGTGGCTGATTTTATATATCGAAGAATAAACATAACTGCATCACAATCACTATCACACGAAGAGTCCGTAAACCGACTTACAACGCTCACAAGAAAGGTTGTCAGGTCGAGTCACTATGAGGTAGTTCAACTTACCAACTCTAGTATCACTAAGGGGCCCACCTGTCGTGGCAAAAGCTTAACATTCGGGTCCATATGAGTGTTAATTGGTCAACAACATGTTATTCCTAACTCTTCAAGATGTATAAAGCATACTTGCGTTGTGAATTGACAATTCCTGATTTGGACTGAGCGACCTCAATATCTATGAAGTACTTCAATCTGCCTAAATCCTTAGTATGCAAGTGATAAAGGAGAAGTTGCTTCAATTTAGTTATACCATCCTGATCATTGCCCGTGATGAATATATCATCAGCATAAACTACCAAATAACTACACAAATTTGGAGCAGTATGTCTATAAAATGCAGAACGATCAGCGAGGATGTGAGTCATACCAAACTCCTACATAACTGTGTTGAACTTACCAAACCATTCTCGAGGAGAATGTTTCAGACCACATACAAATCAATGCATCCGGCATACAAAACCGCTAGACTCCTCTGAGCAACAAAATGAGGTGGTTGCTCCATATATACTTCATCCTCAATATTGTAGTGGAGAAAAGCATTCTTAACGTTCAATTGATAAAGAGGTCAATGGCAAACATCAATCATGGATAGAAAAAAAGGACGGACATATGCTATTTTAGCCATGACGGAAAAAGTCACAGTAATCTAGTTCAAATATCTGAGTACAACGTTTGACAATAGGGCGGGCATTAAGTTGATCTATTTAACTATTCGGACCAACTTTGACTGCATAATCCACCGATAGCCAATAGGAGATTTACCTAGAGGTAGAAGAACAAACTACCAAGTACCATTAGCATGTAACGCAGATATCTCTTTGACCATAGTCTGTTGCCATCTAGGATGAGAGAGCGTTTATCGACTTAGGGATAGAAACGGAGGACAAACAAGACATAAAGGCATCACAGTGTGATGCTAGACGATGATAACTCAAACAACATAATTAGAATTAGAATTTAGTGTGGATTGAATAAATTTTCAAAGAGAAGTTAGAGGACTAGGAGGAGACAAGTCCTCAATAGGTGAAGGATCCAGTATAAGACGTGAACTTAAATTTGGAGCAGTATATCTATAAAATCCAGAACGATCAGCGAGACCGCGAGTCATACCAAACTCCTACATAATTGTGTTGAACTTACCAAACCATTCTCGAGGATAATGTTTCAGACCACATACAAATCAATGCATCCGGCATACAAGACCGCTAGACTCCTCTGAGCAACAAAATGAGGTGGTTGCTCCATATATACTTCATCCTCAATATTGTAGTGGAGAAAAGCATTCTTAACGTCCAATTGATAGAGGTCAATGGCAAACATCAATCATGGATAGAAAAAAAGGACCGACATATGCTATTTTAGCCACGACGAAAAAAGTCACCGTAATCAAGTCCAAATATTTGAGTATAACGTTTGGCAATAGGGCGGGCATTAAGTTGATCTATTTAAATGCCCGGACCAACTTTGACTGCATAATCCACCGATAGCCAATAGGAGATTTACCTAGAGGTAGAAGAACAAACTACAAGTACCATTAGCATGTAAAGCAGATATCTCTTTGACCATAGTCTGTTGCCATCTAGGATGAGAGAGCGTTTATCGACTTAAGGATAGAAATGGAGGACAAACAAGACATAAAGGCATCATAGTGTGATGATAGATGATGATAACTCAAACCAATATAATTAGAATTAGGATTAATAGTGGATTGAATACCTTTTCGAAGAGAAGTTGGAGGACTAGGAGGAGACAAGTCCTCAGCTAATTTGCTTCGACACGGCAGTTTAGCTGGACCTAATGTTGGATGTTGACGGTGATGATACATCAAGAGTGGTGGAGTTGCAAAAGGTGTTGTAGGTGGTGGAGCTGTGGGAGAAGATGAAGGAGAGATGGCGACAGAATCCCCAGAAAGATGGAACTAGTAACACCTCAAAAATGTCTAGGTTGCCTAGACCGGTGAAGTATAGTTGATTTTCAAAGAAATATTGGCAAGCATAAGGTGAAGCTAGAAGTCAGGTGAATAGCACCGATATCCTTTCTGCACCCTCAATTAACCTAGAAACACACAATGAGCACGAGGGGCTAACTTGTTTTTCTAGAATAAGGTTATGGACAAAACATATACTCCTACACGAGGTGGAAGAAAGATGAGTGAGGAACCAAAATAGAGTGTGAACTCGATTTTGGATAGATGAGGAAAGCATACGAATAATGAGATATCAGGGTGTGAGAATTGCATTTCCCAAAAAATGAAATGGAACATGAAATTGTATGAGCATTGTACAGTAGTCTCAATGTACTATGCCGCATGAGAGATGCCATTCTTCTTTCATTCCCCCCCCCCCAACCAGATAGTCCTTATCTTTTGTATCTGAGAGGCTTCTGCCTCTGTCACAATCTCCTTTCCTTTCCTAGCTACTTCTCGTGGTCTTTTTGCTTTTTTTTTTTATGTCGATCACCTTCTTTTATCATATATGGTTTACCTTTTGAGGTGAAAAAATACCTGCAAGGTCATCAAAAGCAGTGATACTGTTCAGATCTGGAAAATTATTAAGAATATTACTAGTTTGTGTTGACATTAGATCTGAACCATTAGGTACAACCAGTGGTAGCAGTGGTGTTTCATCAGCCAGTGGTTGTTGGTTTTTTAAGGTAGCTTGGTTAAAAAACTGTGGAATTCCCAAGCTGCTTTTGATGGATCTGCCCATTCAAATGGCAGAAAAACTAGCAAATAAAGAAATTCCAAAGATCCACCAATAGACGCATCATATTAGAAAATTCACAAATCACAGTAAAATTGTACGTTGTGTCTTGCATTTTGCTCAACTCCATGAAACCTCCGCTCTATTTTTCTTCCAATCTACCCATACTATTTTTCATCTTTTCTTCCAATATATCAATTCTTCCAACTTGAGCAAATTGATGTACCAGTCCATCCAATTGAATTGCCAAATGCCATAATTCCCAGTTGTGCATTAGTTGTCTCATAATTTCCAGTTGTACATTTGGTAGGGCGTGCTTGACTTGGTCTTTTATTTTGCCTAGTTCTTTTTTTGGACCATTAGTTTGTCACATTAGCTCAAAATAATTTTACTAATCATTCTTGAAGAAGCTGTAACAAATATTTAGGAGAGTAGGTATATATCAAAGTATTTTAACAAAGATGTTATTGTTGGAGTGAAGAAAATACTCCTCACATTTGAGTCAGTTACACATGATATTGAATATTTTTCCAACATTAAGTGGCATATGAGTGCAGATGGCATAATGGAGAAATACTCTAGTTAAACCAATAAATTATTTATATTTGGTATCAATCTAGACTTGTGAATGTCACTCATGGACTATTACTTTAGCCAATATATCTTCCAATCGCGTTCCATTAGGATTCAACGCCCAATTGGCACCAAAGTGGACACAATTTTCCTTCAACTTCCTCCCCATTAGGTGTTGCAGAAAGGATATGCATCAAAATCATCACTGACTGACTCTAGACCAACAAGTTGGTCCATGCTTTCAGGTGAGAAGTTGTTTGTCTTCGTCTAACAATATATTAATTTGGATCTTTGTTTGTAAAACTTTAGAACAAGGTCTAGACAAAAATCTCCAATAGGGTGCACGAAAATTTTCAAGTTGTAATGCTTGATGGTATCAACTATGATCTCATCAAAATCACCTTCCTCGGCATAAAAATTCATCCCTCTTTCATCAATGGGTTTTCGGCCCTTCAATCCTCCATTGCGTGAAGCTTTAGGATAAGGATTCTTTCTGTTTTGCCATTTGATAATGGTGATGGGTGCTTTGTGAAGAAGAAAAGTGAAGAAATATACTTACATAAAATACTTATGTTTTTTTTTTAATGTATACTTATGTCTATCTAAATCTTTAATATTTTCAGGCACGCGCACACACACACACACTCCAACCCCCCCCCCCCACACACCCCCCCCCCACACACACACATACATACACACACACACATACATACATATATGTGTGTGTGCGCGCGCGTGCGCGTGTGTTATTTATAAAACCGTAAATTTTATATATAAAAGTGTATTTATAATGTATAAAATTTATATCAATAAAAAGTATCTTTATAAGATTGGGGGAACCCAAATTGTGGAAGGACGATGTTCAATGCGTAGTAGAGAGGGAAATAAATAATTACAGTAATTCAACAAAACTGAAAAAAATACTTTTCAAGAGCCCAATGCATTTGAACTCCAAATCATGATTGCATGACACACCATGCTAACAAATAGTGACAGGAATAGAGTTAAGGAAAAAAGGCCACGATGCATCGCACTTCTGCTGTGACGCAACCCCTGCCCAACCCCCTGCTTGTAGCCAGCTATGTCTGTGGAGTGTTCGATTTTTCCATCCATTTTTAGTTCTTATAAAGTAAATTTTTTGGGACCACAAGAATATTTTAAATCTTTTCTTTTTCTTCACTTTTCTGTGGCATACACCACCCTCAATCATCTTTTTCACTTTTCTTCTTCATAGAGTACCCATCACCATCATCAAATGGCAAACAAAGAGAATCCTTATCCCAAAGTTTCACGCAACAAAGGATGGAAGGGCCGAAAACCTATGTTGCTCGGACTCTACGAAAATATCGATGGGTGTGTGTCGCACCCTCCAAATATAGTGTATTTTTGGAGGATCCGACACGGGTGTGGCAGCTGTTTTGGAGAGTCCGCGCAACATAGCCGAAAACCCATTAAAGAAAAAGGAATTGATTTTTATGCAAGGATAGCGATTTTGATAAGACCGTAGTTGATACCATCAAGTATTACAACTGGAAAATTTTCGTGTAGTATCCTGGTGATTTTTGTCTAGACCTTGTTCTAAAGTTTTACAAGAATCTTAACAAAGATTCAAATCAATATGCTGTTAGGGGAAAGATAATCAGCTTCGCACCTGAATGCATTAACCAACATTTTAGTCTAGAGTCAATTAATAACGAGTTGACGCAGATACTTTTCAAAACACCTAATTGGGAGGAAGTTGAAGGAAAATTGTGTCCACTTGGTTCGAATTGGGCATTGAATGCTAATGGAACGCGAAAATCTTTGATTGGAAGAAATATTGGTTACAGTAATAAACCATGGGTAACCTTCATAAGCACCAGTTAATATTGGAAAATCATCAATATCAATATCAAGGCATGTATAACTCACTCAATGAGTTATAGTTGTTACACTTATATAAGTTTCGGTATTTGACAGGAATCTTTCTAGTATGATTGGAGATTTGTTGGTCATTGCAGAGATAAATGTCGGATATAGAGAATTCTAGTTTTAGAGAACTCTTAACTTGCCTCAAACGATAAGTTATCTACTATTGGAATGAAATGAGTCAAATAGACTCGGAATGGATATAAAGGATTCAAAAAGCCAACCCTAACTCCCTAACTAGTTTGGGATTGAGACCAAGTAGATCGATTGACTAACTTGATGGTTTTGAAGAGAAAAAAAAACCTGGATAAAAATTAGTAAAACTCGGTCGCAAATACATGGACTCACAAAAAAAGAAAAAAAGAGAGAGAGAGACAATTCACATAGTTCTTTTAGCCAAATGAAAATTGAAAGGGAAAGATTTTTCAGATAATGATATTCAGTAATTATTGGTTTCATGCTACTTGTAGATAATAAATTAGGATAACACAGGTTGAACTATTCATGATTTATTTCCATGATAATGTTCCCCTCTAAAAGAAAGAATCAACTTGACAACAGATGATTTATAGAGGACTTACAGATTTTGGATCAATAGACATTCCTGACAAAGATCCTCCCATTATCTTGAATGAAACCTGCAATCACATGATGAGTATAAATATACTTTTCACAAAGCAATTAATTTCAATAACTTAAGAAATGTTCATATCCACATCAGCTAATTGTCATACTATTAAAAAGGAATATATCTTGATTATGAGGTTGATGAAGTACTTTTGACTGTATAAAAACAAAAATCAGTAGAGTCAATTTGCACTCTTCGGACTCGCCTAACCTTGTTACTCTTCTGTTCCTCTTTTTCTGTTTTGAATAGTCTCTCTCTCTCTCTGTTCCTCTCCTTATTCTCTTCTTGTCTGAGGGGACAGGAATATAAACTCCCAGGGATAGGGAGTGCTGATGGTTATGGGCTGTGGTAACAAATTGATCCCAGAAAGCTCCTCGAACATTCTCTCTCTCTCTCTGGGTGGTAATCTTGTGATGGGGTATCAAGTACGATCCCAACTCAAAACATCAACGACAAAAACGACATACCCGGCGTTATCCCACAAGTGAGGTCTGGGGAGGGTAGTGTGTACGCAAACCTTACCTCTACGTCGTGAAGGTAGAGAGGTGGTTTCCGATAGACTCTCAGCTCAAGGAAGGCATAATCATAGCAGTTTTGAAAAAGAAATACAGTAATGAAGAAGCCATGGAAAGAGAAGCAGTAACCACAGCCAGAAAAAATAAGATAACCAAAGCAAAGACAAAAGATAGTAATAGAAATCTAAGAATAGGAAATACGAGAATAACACTAGTACTACAGGTATAAAGAAGTCCTTGCCGATTAAAAAACATATACTGATAAAAAAAGTATGTCCCCAAGTCTAACAGTTTTCACGAAGTCTGCTATATACATTCATTCTTTTTTTTTTCAATCAGCTCTATGAAGGGAGCCTTGGAGCAACGCTTAAGTTGTCTCCGTGTGACCTATAGGTCACGGATTAGAGCCTTGGAATCAACCATTGTTACTTGAATCAGGGTAGGTTGCCTACATTACACCCCCTGAGGTGCGGCCCTTCCCCGGACCCTGCATGAACGCGGGATGCTTTGTGCACCGGGTTGCCTTTATTTTTTTTTTCAATCAGCTCTATCTAGGGCCACATTCTCTGCTAAGACAATATCTTCCTAACTTTAACATGCGACTTCGCCAGCTCTTTGCTTAATCTTAAACGTTTGGTTACTTAGTATACCTAAACTCAAAGTAAATTCCAGTACTAGCATGTTCGAAGAATAGCCCTCTTATCCCTAGTTTCTTTTTGGTGCACCAATGAAGCTCCAGTGTGTAGAAAGCTTGGTTGTCATTCATAGAGAATCACATTATGTAGTAGATTCTCTACCTTATAGTATACTACTTGTATACATGATTTTTTTTTTTTTGATAAGGTAAAACATATTGATGAAACCAGCAGAAACTGGGAAATATTCATTTTAAAGATACAGATATCAGATATGTGCATCACAGAGACTGTAATGAACAGATAAAGTTCAACATAGCTTCGGGCTCTAAGAAGTTTGGCGCAGCCATGTTGCACCAAAAACTAAACAAATACATTTGTGTTTAAGCTTAAGTACAGTGTCATTCTTGTCTGCAAAAATCCTAGCATTTCTTTCTTTCCAAATGATCCAGCATATAGCAGCAGGAATGATGTTCCAAACAGAAAGCGAGGTTTTAGGGAGTTTTCCCCACTGCTAATAGAATTGTTTACCTTACCCCAAAAAAAAGGAGTTTATATGGAAAAATAAAAGGAAACCTTAGCTGTCTGGACAGCTCACATCAAAATAATCCATGAAAGAGGAAGCATTACAACTAAAGTTGCTAAACAGAATACTTACTTTAGCATAATCGTATGCTTGCCAGCAAAATGGCTCCTCCAAATCAACTGCTTGAAGATCCTTATTCATTTTCTCCATTAAAAAGTCTTCCACATTCGCCATATTATTCGTCGACTCTGTTTCGGCATCACTCTCTTCATCTTCCATATTCCCAAGTACTGCCCCTAAGGAAGGCAATCTTTGAGGTTGCCATGGAGAAAACTTTACTGTCCCCGGAAATGTTGCCTCAACACTCTTTCCAGATACTCCTCGACCGGTTGTTATAATTTTCCATTCAACAAAGTGTTCAGCAACTGAAACTGTTCCAATAGAAGGTGTCCCTTCAAAAGAAAGCACCCTTCTCCTGGGGAAAGGTATTGTCACTGTGCAGAAATCCATCGACAGAGGAGCTCTATAACCTTCCATGAGCCGTAACCTAAACAAAAAAGCACCTTCATTTTCTGAAACCATTGAAAGCTGATAAAAACCCTTGATCGGAGGCCGCATACCACAAAGTGCCTGAAAACGCATCAATACGAAATTTCCTAATGGTGGTGAGAACATAAGTGCTTGCTTCTCGTTACCATGCTCTGGAACTTGAGCACAGGGGTGGAAGGATAATAGCTCAACACGAGCAGTGTCCAAACCTATAAGTGGGAACATCACATCGGGCAACCCTTCTAATTCCGCTCGACAGTTAACTTGACCTGAAATTGTTATGCGATCTGGAATTTCATCGCGATCATACATGGCAGCATGGACTGTCTCATGAATTGTGAACAGAATTCTCTGCTTCCCTCTATAGAGATAAGGCTTCCATGCTGGTTGCTTCTGGTCTGCAGGAGGGATATCTGCTGGAGAAAATCCATTAATCTTGACAGCTGAAATGTTGGTGTAGTTAAGATCCAGAGGGGTGCCTACATTTAAGGTAGATGGCTTTTTTCAGCAAAGAGTAAATCCTTCAATTAAGTCACACAAGCTTGGACAAAAAAAGTGCAATGGTAGATACCAAAATAAAGATTACCAACCAAATGGCATCGCACTGCTTATAAAAGAGCGAATAGCATCTCTATCTAGGGGCCTCAAACCAATCTTTGGGGTATCAGATGCCATTGCTCCACTGGTTGCAGCTCCAGAAGCTGTGGATCCTGCAACTGGAGCAGCTACAGGTTTTGCTCTTGCTGAGATGCCAATACTTCCAGTGAGAGAATCCAACAACCCACCCACTGATGGAGATGCACTTATGACTATTTCAGGTTCTGTCACATTGCCTGTTATGATGTCTCCTATCATGTGACCCACCATAAATGCCCTGTATTTGGAAAGTATTGCAATTTTAGTAATAAGTGGAACTGGATCCAATTACGCAAGATCTAAACCAACCTGCATTAGCCATAAAAGAACCTTGCGATGATTCATATTAGACCAAGCTAAACCCCAGCTTCAAAGCTAACTTCGTGGAGCGAAGTTCATGTATAAGTATATGATTAAGTACAAGAAAGAATTTAATATGCTATACTCTAATGAACTGTCAAATTAACTCCTATAAACTAATCAAATCCCCCCCCCCCCACACACACACAAACAAACCCCAAAAGAAAGAAACTAGTTCCTCTACACACAGCAAGGAATAGTAGGTGGCAATGACAGGCTCAAAGATCTATAATACTGTATCTAGAAAAGGAACTCTATGATATTTTGGCTGGGCAATTACAGGGCGATTATCAGCATCATTATTATTAGCTTTAATACATATTCCCCTCCCCCTCCCCCCGAACTTGAGAAAAAACCCCTTGCACACCTTAACTTTGCAGGTTCCCCGTTATACACCCAAACTTGTAAAAAGTGGATCTGAGATCCCCTTGAACTGTGTTAGACCATTGTAAAGTGGAGGGTGTGATTCATATGCTTGACACGTATCAAAGAAAAAAAAATCAGAACTATACCCCTTACAATGTCCAACATACATATATCTACCTCATGTCCATGGAAGCACCCTTTCAACTTCAGTCTCCGATTAAAACATCACTACCGAGTGTTCGGACCCGGGAAAATTCTCCAGCCACTTCTCTTTCTCTACACTCTTAAATCGCTGTGGGTGGTACTATTTCTCTCTCTCTTTCTTCTTTGAGTATATATGACTTTGTTCTCATTGTTTGCTCTAAAAAGCAGGAAGTCTTTACGGTGCTGCAGAATGGCTGGAGTTTCGTTAGGCAAATGTAATTAACTTGCGTGCTTTATTATAATCAAACATTACTGGAAATAATAATTGATTTTTCTGGATAACTTTAAACTAATTAGGCAAAAAGTCGGTAAGAAAATATGGAAGAAGATGGTGAAAAATAGCAATGGAGGTCTGCAGAAAATGGAGAAGAAGATGACCCTATTAAAAGAAAGGAAAGAAAAAATATAAATGTTGGACATATGGTAGTGAAATGAGGTCTCAAACACTTTTTAACATTTCATGCCATTCCATTATCTACTAAAGACGCGCAAACAACGTGGCAGTGTAAGGGGGTCTCAGACCACTCCTTTTACATGTTGGGGTGTGTAATGAGTCCCCAGCAAAGTTAAGTCGTGCCGGGAATTTTTTGCAAGTTCAGTGTGGAGAGTATGCACTAAATCATAATATTATTACTATTACTGTTGTTTTTAAATTATCATTTCATTTTTTTGGGTCAAAGCAACAGATTAGTAGTAAAGCATGTTCAAATTAATTGGCAAACAAACTGTTACTAGTTTAATGTCAAAAGCATCTTTTACCTTCCTACTCTTTCACTATCTCAAGCATTAATTTTATTTATTTCTCTCTTGGCAGGGGTTACAATTTCGAAAAGATTCTATACTTGTACAATTTCTTGAAACTTGAAGAGGAAATAGCTGACCTGAAAGTTGATGTTAGTCCACCTATAATACATATTATGGACCAAACAAGATTACGAAGTCAAATGTTATTACGACAGCACTGATACCATCAAACAAAAAGAAAAAAAAGATACCAGATAAATCCTTTTTTGGTATTTACCAGATAAATCATATAAGCTTAATATGGAAGATGAAAAGGAGGAGAGATGATGAATGGGTACTCCTATGTTCAGATATGCCCATTTATACATGCAAAAGTGGCGAGGGAATCAAGGAGCCTCTATCAATTTTAATGGCCTTCCATGAATACTGTACATGAATATCTCAAGCAAGAGAAAAGGAGGGAACACGGGAAAGGAATAACATATCAGGTAAAATGAAACAACTCAGAGAAGCATCACTAGAGCCAAGAAAACCAGAACCAATAACAGCGATATGGTGAATTATTTTTCTGCATTCAGAGACTTGTATGGCAAAAACTTATATGAAGATTAAACGGAAACAGAAAGCAAGCCAAGTGGAGAAGTTCATCTGTAAAATAGATCCCTAACAGGATAGATCACTGAGGATAGAATTTAGACATTGGAAACTCAGGTCGAGACATCAAATATATATAAATTACAGTTGTTGCACTTAGGATGAGAAAATAGGAAAGTAATCTGCCTATATGAAAGAAGGCAGCATTCATATCATAATATCAGTGAGAAAATGTGCCCAAGGATAAAAGAGGTAAGAGAATTAATAGCATCAGTTGAGCGTGGAGCTTAATGACTGATCAAGCAGTGAACAAGAAGGAAAAAGACAACTAATGAATACTCTTACATCAAAGGAGGAATCAACTTAAGCCATAGATAGATGTCAAATGTCAGTTTTACCTCTTAACTTGAAACAGGTAAAGATGGAACTTACCCTGTGATGGATGGAAGATTAAGCAGGAGGGCTGATAAACTTTCATCTGCTCCAACAGCATTTCCACAGTCAGATCTTTTACACATCCTTATATATGTTTTTAGATGATGAGGTTCCACTAAAGGCAGTACAAGGATACAGTAGTGGTCCTTTATGTGCAAAACAAGCGGCCACAAAGTACGATTTGTTTCCTCCTGTTCATTTTTAGTGTAAAGACTTATTATGTGACGCGTAATTGGATCATCAACCCAGGAATCTGAACCTTCAACTGACTGGTTTATCCTAATGCCAAATCCACGAGCAGATCCCTCCCTATAGAAAAAGTTATACATTGTAATTCATGGAAATTCCAATGGCTACAATGTAAGGACATAAACTGAAGAAAGATAAAAAGAACAATGGAAACTAAGTCAACAATAAGTAAGATAACGGATTTGACATGATAAAGTCAGATAGTGAGCAGTTGCATGCCATTTCACTCTCCATGACAACTTCATCAACAGTCATAGCTAATAACACCAGACATCTGTATAGAAGAAGTTAATAGGAAAATTACTAGAGATTTTCTTACCTAAATCTTCCATAACCAAGAAATTCACAAATTTGACAGAATCAGAAAGAAAATGGACTTGCGAAAATGCAAAACATCTGAGTTTTTCCATCCAAAAAAGAGATAAGAAGATGGTTTCAAGATGTCATTCAAATCTCAACTTGCAATTTCGAGGAACCAACCTTTCAAACATGAACCTATCCCCTCTGACCACAATAATAGAAATACACCGAGAAAGAGAAGGATGTGGGAGGGGTCTCCCTATAGTCATTTATCTCCATGTAGTACTGATCAGATTTCTTTATTTTTTATTTATCATAGAATTGGACACCAGAAAGAATTGAACTGAAGTCTAACAAATAAAAATGATGATCGAAAGTCCCGTGGCTTCCTTATCCTTGGGAATTCTTCAACTTTTTGCTGATAATCCATCTTTTGAACTGAAAATTCATTTCTCCAACTGAACTACAAAAAACATGTGTTTCACTAGGCAAGACTCGCATCTGGCTTTTAGCCATGAAACCAAAATTTCACAATGAAAGGCTCAAGAGTAAAATCAAGCTAATTGAAGCTCCACTTTGTCATTTGGTCTAGTTCTTTAAACTGGATTATTACCCTCTCACATCATCTCTAAGATTATTAAATTAGGAAATAGAATTAAATATATGACCGTAGCGAACCCACAATTCTTTATTCCTAACAACTTATTTCCTCCATACATAATAAGCATTCAGTATATTATCCAAACCACACACATTGACTTGATTAAGAGAAATAAACTTAGATCCTAAAATTTAGATACTTTTTTCAGAGAAGGTAGAAGTAAGCGCTATTATCTACAGAGTTTTGAAACTCAGAAACATCTAATTTCTCAACTATCCAAAAAAAGTAAAAGATGAGATAAGGATAGTACTATTATGTTCTCTTCAAGTATAAATAATACTAAAACATATAAGCTATCATCCCAAGATTAAACCTATATTCGAAAAAGGATTTAAAAAACCTTTTCTTGCGGTCAATGAATGCAGCAGCTATCTCTGAATCAGTAGGAAGAGCAGGCACCCCAGTATAATTCAAATCATCCTCGATTAAACTCTTATCTCTCTCACACGCCGCCCGCCACCTCTTCTCGACAACCGGAAATCTCCTGCAAATTCATCACACCACCACCACTATCAAAATTAAGAAAGAAAGAACACACACAGAGGGAGAGAGGAAGTACCGGGAGAAAACAACAGTGTCTTGATTGGCGAGGATCCAGAGAGCTCTAATACTACAAGAGCTCGGCATTTGCGACACCGGAGATCAACTCAACGGTGGTTTCCGCCGTGTACAACTAATTTCACCGCCGTTTGAGGGAAAAGGAGCCTTGTAAATTATACGACACACAAAATAAAACTTCTCCCGTTTGAGCCACCGTTTTTCTGGCGTTTACTGCATATCTACGACGACATTTCGTTTGACATTATGGTTTTTGAGAGAATTACTTGACGAGGCACTTAAAGATTAAAAATGAGATTTGGTGAATATTTTTTGGGGGGGAAATTCTCCAAAGGGCCGAGAATGATGGAGTTCATTTTATAGTCAAAAATTTTGTAAAAATAGCACGGTCTAACTAGTTTTCGGACTGGTCATTCAAAAATAGCCAGCGTTTATCAAGTCACTGAAAAATAGCCACTATTTTACTGCAACAGAGACCGACCCAGCATAATATACTGGAGTTCAGTGCACCTGTATATGAACTTCCAGCATATTATGCTGGACCGGTATATTTTGCTCGCTCCAGTATAATATACTAGAGGCTATAGCACCGGTGCTCCAAACTCCGGTATATTATGTTGGACCGGCATATTATACTGGAACTCCAGTATATTATGCTGGAGTATTTTTCGGATTTTGAATTGTATTTTCGTTCAGATTTATTTTTACATAAAAAATAGCTAAATTTCGATTACTTTTAAAACTGAGCTATTTTTGCACGACCACTTATAAATCTGGCTATTTTTAAATTTCTCCCAAAAACTTTTTAACTATAAAATTTGATAAAAGTCAAGTACTAAATTTTTAATATGAACTAAGGGTGCACTGCATCGTTACAATGTTATGTTTTTTTGTTATCTAATTTTATATTCTTAGAAAATCATTTGAAACTCTTATATAATACTACGAGGTTTTTTAAAAATTAAGATTCTAACACACCATGTCTTATATATCCCCACACACACACACCATTGGGATTATAACTTTATCATTTAAGTAGAAAAATTACAAATTTCTAGTTTTAGAATAAACAAAGAATGCAATGTTATACTTTTAGCGGTTGAATTCGTGCAATTAGAAAATAACAAAGTTAAACAACCAAGAAAGAATTAAAATTACCAGAAGTGAGATGCAATGTTGATTAACTAGACTTAGCAGTTGAATTCATGCAATTAGATGAGATGAACAGTGATTTTTTAGCTTTTGATTGCAAATGGTCGAAAAATTTAGAATGAGTGTCTCAGGTTCTATTTATAGAAAAAGGAACTGGGGCCCAACTTACCTACCCACCGCGGACCGCACAAAATGGCACCGCGGTCCGCAGTGCTCAAAAACAAGAGGTACTGGGGGATGTCCACTGCGGACCGCAAGAAATGCAATGCAGTCGCAGTGATCCACCGCGGACCGCACTAAATGCATTGCGGCTACCGTTGAAAACTTCAGAGACTCCTCATTTTTGACCAATGAACTCTGCGGTCTGCATTGAATTGTTGGCCCCGCACTAAGGCCACTACAGTCCGCACAAAATGCAATGCGGCTGCAATGCAAACTTCAGAGGGTGTGCATTTTTCCAACTTAGTTCTGCACTGCATCAAAACAATCCTACACATCTCACAACCAATCAGTCCAAAAATAAATCCTACACTAAGAAAAGAATCAAAGAAAAACAAAAAGAAAGACACATGGGTTACCTCCCAAGAAGCGCCTGATTTAACGTCGCGGCACGACGCAGGTTACTATCAAACCACTTTAGATGGAGTAGTTCCACCACGTGGCTGTCATCAATCTTTTAACTCTGAAAACCTCTCCATTTTTGTTCTTCAAGTCAAGTGCACCAAACGGAGTCACAAACACCACTTCAAAAGGTCTACTCCATTTCGACTTAAGCTTTCCCGGAAACAGATGTAACCGAGAGTTGAACAAGAGAACCAAATCACCCACTTTGAACTCCTTGCCACGACCATATTTATCATGAAGGTACTTCATCTTGTCCTTGTACAAGGACGAACTGGAGTAGGCATGGAATCGGAATTCATCAAGTTCATTAAGATGCTCCACATGAAGATTTGCTGCCACATCCCATTCAAGATTCAGCTTCCTCAAAGCCCGCATGGCCTTGTGCTCTAACTCAACCAGTAGATGGAAAGCTTTTCCAAACACCAATCGGTACAGAGATATACCAATCAGAGTCTTGTAAGCAGTCCTATAAGCCTATAGAGTATCCTCCAACTTCTTTGACCAATCGGTCCTATTTGCATTGATCGTTTTTGACAATATACTCTTGATTTCCCTATTTGAGACTTCAATTTGGTCACTCGCTTGAGGATGATAAGGAGTAGAAACTTTGTGATTGACACTATACTTTGCAAGCAAAGTGTCAAAATCTCTATTACAAAAATGAGACCCCATCACTTATGATTGCACGAGGAGTGTCAAACCTTGTAAAAATGCTCTTCTTGAGAAACGCAACAACACTCTGAGCTTCATTGTTGGGTAAAGCCATAGCTTCGACCCACTTTGAAACATAGTCAACTGCCACAGGAATGTATGTGTTCCCACATGAGCTAACAAATGGGCCCATAAAATCAATGCTCCATACATCAAAAATATCAACTTCAAGGATGGTATTGAGAGGCATCTCATCTTTCTTCGAAATTCCACCCGCTCTTTGACATTCGTCACATCTATTTACAAGTTCACTTGCATCTTTGTACAA
The DNA here is from genome assembly GCF_000715075.1 of Nicotiana tabacum. Classification (NCBI taxonomy): domain Eukaryota; kingdom Viridiplantae; phylum Streptophyta; class Magnoliopsida; order Solanales; family Solanaceae; genus Nicotiana; species Nicotiana tabacum. The sequence goes on from NC_134086.1 coordinate 51,155,176, forward strand.
AGTTGGCCAATAAAGCCCACAACCAAGAACTTTTGAAGCCGTCCTCACCCCGCCATGATGGCCACCATAGGGAGAGGAATGATAAGCCTCTAAGATACTCAATTGCTCCTCCTCCGGGACACACCTTCGGATCACACCATCCGTGCAAATCTTGAACAAGTACAGCTCATCCCAATAGAAATCCAAACTATCCCGTTTGAGATTCTTCCTTTGGTTAGAAGAGAGCTCACACGGGATTATACCAGTCACAAGAAAATTAGCAATATCCGCAAACCATGGCATACCATTCACCGACACCAAAAGGAGTTGCTTATCGGGAAATGGATCATTGATCTCTAGGCCATCATAAGGCCTCCCCTCCTCCTCCAAGAGGGACAAGTGGTCCGCCACTTGGTTTTCACTACCCTTTCAGTCCACAATCTCCAAATCAAACTCTTGAAGTAACAAGATCCATCGCATCAGCCTAGCTTTGGAATCCTTCTTCGTCATCAAGTACCGGAGTGCGTCATGATCGGTATGAACTATGACCTTGGCACCCATGAATACGGCCAAAATTTCTCCATTGCGAATACAATAGCTAAAAGCTCTTTCTCAGTCACCGTGTAGTTCACTTGAGCATCATTCATTGTCTTGCTTGCATAGTATATCGGATGAAACATTTTGTTCACTCTTTGACCCAAAATCGCCCCAACCGCAACATCGCTCGCATCACACATGAGCTCAAAAAGCAAGCTCCAATTGGGTGCGGTAATAATAGGAGTGGTGGTCAACTTGTGCTTGAGAAGTTCAAAGGCTTGCATACATCTCTCATCGAACACGAACTTGACATCTTTTTCCAATAACTTGCATAAGGGATTCACTACCTTTGAAAAGTCTTTGATAAATCTTCGGTAGAACCCCGCATGCCCAAGAAAACTTCTAACTCCCTTGATAGAAGTAGGGGGAGGGAGCCTTGAAATCACATCAATTTTTGCTTTGTCCACCTCTATACCATGCTTTGAAATTTTATGCCCAAGAACTATGCCCTCCTCAACCTTGAAGTGGCATTTCTCCCAATTAAGAACACGATTGGTTTCTTCACAATGGTCCAACACTCTATCAAGATTTTTAAAACATTCATCAAATGAATCCCCCAAAACACTAAAGTCATCCATGAACACCTCCAAAATGTCTTCCAATATATCAGTAAAAATGGCCATCATACACCGCTGAAATGTAGCCGGTGCATTACACAACCCAAAAGGCATCCTAGAAAAGGCAAAGGTGCCATATGGACAAGTGAATGTGGTCTTCTCCTGATCTTCCGGAGCAATCAAGATTTGGTTGTACCCTGAATACCCATCCAAGAAACAGTAGAAGGCACGCCCAGCAAGTTGGTCTAACATCTGATCAAGAAAAGGTAATGGAAAGTGATCCTTGCGAGTCACTTTATTCAACTTGCGGTAGTCCATGCATACCCTCAAACCGGTGACGGTCCTAGTAGGAATCGACTCATTTTGCGAATCTGCAACCACGTTCATGCCACCTTCTTCGGCACGCATTGCACTGGCAAAGTCCAAGAGCTATCAGAGATGGGGTACACAACCCCGACATCCAACCACTTGATCACCTCCTTTTTCACAACTTCTTGCATTGCCTCGTTCATCCTCCTTTGATGTTCCAAGGAGGGATTTACATCATCTTCCAGAATATTCTTGTGCATATAGAATGCGGGGCTTATTCCCCGAATATCAGCTAAAGTTTATCCAATTGCTTTTTTTCGCTTTTGAAGTACCGCCAATGTGGCATTAACCTGCATGTTAGTAAGACAAGATGAAAGAATAGCTGGAAAAGTTGAACTAGGGCCTAAGAACTCATACCTGAGGTGTGGAGGCAACGGCTTCAACTCCAACACCGGGGGGTTCCTCGATTGAAGGTTTTGTTGGTGGAGTCTTCCTATTTTCAAGATCCAAAGAGAGTTTCCTAGGCTCATAAGAGTAAGAGTCCATTCCATATAAAGCATTCACGCACTCCACTCCGTCTTCATCCTCATTCACATCAAGATTCAACAATACTGCCTCTAGAGGGTCCTCCATATTGATCATTGCATTGGTACCATCAACTATCACTGCCGTGACAAGGTCCACAAAAGAGCACACCTCACAACTATTTGGCTGCTTCATTGACTTGCACACATGAAAGACCACTTTCTCATCATCCACCCGAAAGGTGAGTTCCCATGCTTCCACATCAACTAAGGCCTTCCTAGTAGTAAGAAAATGTCTTCCCAATATGATTGGAACTTCATAATCTATCTCACAGTCCAAGATCACAAAATCAGCTAGCAAGATAAATTTGTCCACCCGGACAAGAACATCATCAATAATACCCAATGGTCTCTTCATAGTTCTATCCGCCATTTGCAATCTCATGGAAGTCGGCCTCGGGTGCCCAATACCCAAAGTCTTGAAAACTGAGTAGGGCATCAAGTTGATACTTGCCCCCAAATTATATAGAGCTTTTGCAAAGTCTGCATTCCCAATGGTGCAAGAAATTGTGAAAGCACCGGGATCTTCTAGCTTCGGGGCCATTGAGTGCACTATTGCACTAACTTGGTGGGTTATCTTGATAGTTTCGCAATCCATGGATCTTTTCTTTGTCACCAAGTCCTTCATGAATTTAGCATAGGGCGGCATTTGCTCTAGAGCCTCCACCAAAGGCACATTAATGGATAAGATATTGTCAATAAACTTTTTAAACTGATTCTCCTTTTTCTGCTTCGCGAGCTTTTGAGGATAAAGTGGAGGTGGCCTTGGCAAAGGAGCCTTGGCTTTAGGCACAACCGTTTCTAGCATGTCTATTACATGTTCCCTAAACATGTTCACATCATTCTGAGTCTCCACCTCGACATCTTGAATATCAATCCTCACTTCCTTATTCACATTCTCATCAATCACATTTTCAACAACCAAAGGAATCTCATCTTCTTGCAATTCAAGTTCATCACTCAAAATTTGTTTTTGTTTGGAGGCATTCATATCATCGTCTCATCCACTCCTTGTAGTTACCACCATAACATGATTATTCCCACCCTTCGGGTTAACTACCGTATCACTTGGTAGAGCTCCCTTAGGGCAAGTATTCAAGAATTGTGAGATTTGGCCTAATTGAACCTCCAAGTTTTTGATTGAAGTATTGTGGGAAGCCAACTGAGCATCAGAGTCTGCATTCTTTTTCATCATCTATTCAAATATCATTTCAATTCTCCCTATTTCGTTGTTGGAAGAACTAGGACCTTGGGATGGAAATAGGGGTGGATTGTTCGGTTTTTGATACATTGGGAGCCTTTGAAAGCCTTGCCCCCGATTTTCTTGATTGCCATTGTTCCAACTACCCTGATTGTTATTACCACCCTAGTTGTTGTTGTTGCCATTCCAACTACCCTGATTGTTCTGATTTCCCCAATTGGAATTTTGGTTGTTGTTCCCCTAATTATTGTTCCCCTTGTTGTTGTTGATTGCCCCAATTGCCTTGGGGTCTCCATTGTTATTGGTTGGAAGAATTGCCCCTTTGGCCTTAATAGTTATTCACGTATTGCACTTCTTCATTCTACCCATCACAACCATCATCTTGGAATCCACCATAATCATTATCATATTTATCCGAACTCTCTTGGTTTTGTTGACCTCTTTGTCGTCTTTTGTTCACTATCATGTTGACACCCTCTATAGAATTTACTTGGCGCGGATTTTGGACCTGTTGTAACTGTACCTTTGCTAGCTAGTTCATTGTTGTTGTCAACTCTACTATAGCCTGCCCATGGTCATGTAGCTCTTTGTGCAAGTGAATGACCGTGGGGTCACCCTGTGACACATTGGCTCTACTTTGCCAAGCTAAGGACGTGTCAGCCATCTCATCAAGAATGTCACAAACCTCATCATAAGACATCTTCATGAAGTTACCCCCAGCCAGTTGGTTCATTATGCACTGGTTTGTTGTGTTAATGCCCCAGTAAAAAGTCTGTTGGATCATTGCCTCAATTATTTCATTGTTGGGACATTCTTTTATCATAGTTCTATATCGCTCCCAAATCTTATGTAGTGGTTTGATGGGCTCCTGCTTGAAAGCTAAGATCTCATCTCTCAATGCTGCCATGTGCCCCGGTGAGAAAAACTTTGCAATGAACTTATCCTCCAACTCATCCCAAGTAGTGATGGAATGGTTGGTAAGTTGCTCAAGCCAATCCAATGTCTTCCCTCTAAGTGAGAAAGGGAATAGTCTCAACCGAAGTACATCCTCCGACACATTAGTTTGCTTGCTCGCCCAACAGGTATCCATGAAACCCTTGAGATATTTGTAAGAATTCTGATTGGTAGCGCCCGTGAAATACCCATGCTGCTCCAGCAATGTCAGCATCACATTGGTAATTTGAAAATTGCCCGCCCGGATCCGGAGTGGGACAATTGCACTTGCATATCCTTGGTTGGAAAGCACTTGAGGAGCCACTCTTGGAGGTGGAGGGGGAGGGTTTGGAATATTATCATTTGGCCGGACGGCCTCTCCTTTGTCCTTGAGGTAAAATAGGAACCTCATCATCAACATTGTCATCTACCTCCCCCCCCCTGCGGAAGATCTCCAAGAGGTGCTTGTTTGCCATTTTGTACCTGAAGTTGTGACACATACAAATTAGTAACGCAGAAGGAAAGAAGAACAATACACAAAACTGTTTAGATAGATAGCCAAAACCGTTAACTCCCCGGCAACGGCGCCAAAAAGTGATCGGAGCCAACCCTGCACCACTACAAAGTAGAGAGAGTGGTCGAAGCAGCCTTTACCCGAGATGGTCGGGATTGAATTCCACAGGGAGCTAGAAATGGGAATTGGGTATAAATTAGCGATGCGAAATTGCTCTTAATTACTCTTCCAAACATCATTGGTTTTGATATTACTTCTAATATTATACTAATGAGATGCTAAATTAAGCTAAGTTAAGCTAAGAATAAGATACTTGAATGGTTGTCTAAATAGTTAAGAAGGCACTAGGGAAGTGACTTTCTCCTAGGTGGATACTTGACGGGTTCTCAAGTCTAAGACAAGATTATCATTTTGGGGATTACGATATAACCAATGCACTAAACTTCTCACTCTGTACCTCTCGGTAGTTTGAGTGATTTTGCCTTAATTGACTTTCTCAAGACTAATTGGGTATGATAACTTGTGCAAGCAATTTAGGTTCAAGTCGTGTATTACTATCTCTAGGTTTAACCCTTTAATTGGGGCTATCAATCTCTTGAATACGCCCTAATTCCTTGTTGGACTAATTTTCCTAGACTCAAGTTCTCTTTCTCAAGAAGAACTCAAATCAAATAGGCACAAATTAGTGTTTGCAACCACTAATTCAACATGGAAAACACAAATTAGTCCAAATATCAAACACCCACAGACATTTAAGCCTTAAAACTCAAGACTCATCAAATACCCACACTAGGGTTGAGCCACAACTCTAGCTAAATGGTCTAGTTACTCATGATAATAGAAGAAATCTGATAAATAGATGAAGAAAAACCCATAAGATTTAATTATAAGCTAATACCTGAAGATTCAATGATAAAACTACTCTAAAATTACTCAAAATGGTTAAGAAACCCTGTTTATGAGCATAGCTCAAAGTCAGAATACAACTGATGACGTAAAAGTGGGGAAAGGAAACTATTTATACTAGGCCAAATTTTCTGGACAAAAATACCCCAGCGGAGGTAGGGTAGACCGCACAAAATTGAGTGCGCCCGCGGTGAGGCTTCTTGGCTTTAAACTCTGCTCTCTGAACTTGGCCACCACGGGCCGCACAAAATGCACTGCGGCTGCGGTGGCTTCTATTGCGGTCTGCACAAAAAGGATCGCAGACCGCATTGGCATTGCTTCTCCAAAGTCCCAACTCTCTGAACTCCTTCTTTGCGGACCGTACAATATCGAGTGCAGCCACGGTGAGTCCATTATCGTCCGCATAAAATGCTTTGCGGCTGCAATGCTTGAGTTTCCGAAATATACACTCTCTGAATCTCCTCACTACGGACCGCACCAAATGGAATGCGGCCGCAGTGGACCTGTTGCACTGTGCCTGGACTTGTTATTGGTACTTGTGCATGTTTCACTCCTTTTTGAGCTGGTTTTGACAAATTGTCTTACCAAACCCTGCAAACAAGTACAACATGTAAGCCTTTGGGACTATTTTGTAGACATTTTAAATCAAAACTCAAGTAAGAAGGAGCGTAAAATGAACCATAATCCCTAGTTATTAACTTCCCCAAACTTAAGCTTTTGCTTGTCCTCAAGCAAACAAAATAAGACCCACCCCTTAAGAGTAAATCCAAGAAAATTTTGCTAACCTAAAGCGAGCTTATCTAGCATCACTTGGGACTAACAATTGCCCTCAATTCAAATGAATCATTAACAACATTCACTCTTTTAAGCACCATGGTTTTAGTGCGACACAAGAGCATCAAGAGTTGACTCAACCCATAAAAGAAACTCTTTCTACTACTTTGGTCATTGTGGAGCCCAAACTCATACATCCTCAATTCTCCCAAAGCAAACCTCACCTTTAAGATTGTAGCACTCAGAACGAGGATAGTGGAAACATGCTCATCTCTCTTAAAGAAAGGTCACAAGTCTGACTCTAAGTACCATAAGCTTGCCCCTTATGTGAGTCACCACTAATGTAAGCTTCATTCAACTCAAGATCATATAGGGCTTTTGTGGAGATATAATGAAGGCTTTTGGTTCATGGTAGGAAATGTTTGATCTAAGTAGGTTCCATCTTCCCTTTAGCACTTCTTTTGCTTCTTTTTGGCACAAATTCTCTTGTCTTTTTAAGTCATTTAACTTCTTTCTAAGGGGTTAGAGAGACACATTGTCACTCTTTCTTGTTCATTTCAAACTTTTTTCTCCTTTCTCAACTTTCCACACCTTTCATCTCTTTACTTTTATTGAATCCCTTCATTTTTTTCTACATTGATCATTCTTTTTGTCTTTTTTATTTTCTTTCTTTTTCATTGCCTCTCCTTTTCTTCATTTTGTACCTTTTACCACTTTGTTGCATTCCTCGTTTCTTCCCCTAAACTTATGCTTTTGCCTTGTGCTAAGGAAATATCGAGTTCCAAGAGAGAGTATTTTTAGAACGGGTAAAGGCTTGTATCGTGGTTTTTGAAAGTAAAAGGTCTATGGCTCAACAGGGTTGACTAGAGATATTATCATTGGTAGGCTATGGAAGTGTTCAAGATATCATTCGGATCAAAGAGAGCCTATAATCACATCTTAAGTCAAATTACACTTAGGATTTCGCCTAGACAAATATTCAGGGCAAGTTCTAGACTAATGGGTCGGGACTTGGACTTGCAATTCAAATTCTCTCCACACAAGCTTTGGGATTGCTAAAGAGACAGAGTCGGGGCCCACAACAACCTTATCTAAGATTTGAGCAACACAATGGTCCCGAAAAACCACTTGATGATTATCAGCCAACACAAGAGTCTCAAGGTCACCACCTTCACCATCCTATACACAACAATTTGTTTTTGATCATTGGATCAAAGACAAATGTGTTAGGCCCAAGTGAAGCTTTGCTTGAGGCACCCTTACCAACTAGCTACTATTTACTCTAAAAGCAAAAAGAAAATAGACTCAAACCTTTAAGAAGATTGTCATGCAATCCATCATCGGGAAGAGCCACCCGGTTCACAAAAGTTCCAACTTTGGAAAGAACCGTTGCATTAAGAAAACCAAAGGCTTATTGCATGCAAAAACTCAAAACAAGAAGCTACGAAAATAAAATAAGAAGCTATGAAAGAAAAAATGTGGAAAGTAAAATGAATATATACGAGAGGGGATTTAGTCGAATATACATAAGGGAGAATGAATATATACATTAGAACGTAACTTTATATACAGACCAAAAGTAAGAAGTACGAAAAGTGCAATAAAATGATAAAATTATGTACAAACCAAAGGTAAAAAGAAAGCATAAAGAAAAAATAATATCATATATACAGTCATCCACATAGGTCAATCCCTTCAAATGAAAGCTAGCATTGTCCTCAATGCTAACTAACCAAAATAAGCACAAGAAAAGAAAGAGAGGAAAAAGAAACTCTATTGGCCCTCCGTCCGCATGGGATCCTGAGTCTGGGTCCTTGGGTCCTCGGTCTGCTCGAGAACCAGTGACTGGCTCCCTGTAATCTATGTCTCCACTGGGACCTGGGCCTGGACTGAGTCATGGACCTGTACTGGAATCTAGGGCTGGCTAGAAGAACCTCCTTGTTGGTCCTTCAACTCTATAACATCATCGTCAGTACGGGGAATCACCCTCTTCCTCTTAGGTGGCCTCTCTATCTCCTGCTCTAGCTGGGGCTGGGCTGCTGGAGCTGGGTCATGCAATAATAGATCCAGAGGCAAGTGATCAGCCTTCGACCTCTCTACCTCCACCCTTAACTCCTTTATCGACTCCTTAAAAGCACGAATTTTTCTCATTTTCTTTGCCTCCTTAGCAATCTCTTTCAATGCCTTTCCATGAGAATCAACAGCATCCATGATCAATTTCTGGTTCTCTAGGAGCTTCTTCTGGTTGTCCAGAAGCTCCTTGAGAGTGTCCTCCACTGACTGTGGGACCTATGGCGAAGAAGGTGCAGACTGGGCGGCCACTGAAGTAGATAGTACAGACAGCTTAGAAGTGGCTGTCTGCATCCAGTTGTTGATACTAGAAAGGGTCTGGCTCAGGTGGTAGGCAGTCAAAGGATATGCTGCGAATGATGGGATCTCCGGAACTATAGAAGTGGAGGGTCCTGGGGCCATGTCTGCTGTGGCGGAAGGAGGCTGAGTAGGAGTCACTACTACTATTGGCTCTTCAGACTGGCTAGTTGAAGTAGTGGCTTTGCCCTTAGGGTCCTTGGGGTTGTCGGGACCCTTGGTGATGTACCAGGAGAATGGAGCCTTTGCTTTCACAGGGTTCTTGATATATTTGAGTTAAGTTTCATATTCCATAACATAATCTTAAGTTTGTACAAGTGTTGGGTTGAATTTTGTTGGAGCATTCTTAAAGAAACTAGTAACTATGACACTTGAAGTTGAGCTATGTTGTGTGGGCTGTTTTTACATGTTTTAAGATATCAAATGGAATTGTAAAGGTATGGATATCATGGTGAGGATGAGGGGAAGTGAAGATGAAGATTATTGTGCTTTACCATGTTTAATTGGAGCTATAAAAGGCCCTATGAAATTTCACATAAGTTGTTCGGTAAAATAACTAAATGAACTTCCCTATAGAATATGAAGTCAATATTGATACCAATCCTTTGTATGATATAGATTACCATCCGTAAGAGGTACAAGGACTTGTGAAACAGTTGTAACTTCATAATAAGGTATGTTAAGGCTATCCTTTTTTTCTTTTGACATGATCCTTATGATACAACAAAACGAGCAACTACACAACTTTCACAAATGGCTCTATTCTTGGAAGTACTAGGGTTTCCTATATTCTTGATTCCTCTTATGTCCTATTATCATATCGTCTGTTCATGGATTTTAGAAAATATGTAAGTTGATAAAGTTTATTTGTGATATTAACCGAAGGCATATTGATCTTATGACATTCCAAGAGATCTTATTGACTTACTTCATTATGCATTGCATTCATTTATACATGTATATTGACCTATGACCAGATGACGTATATACACATATATTATATGTATATTGGGTATAGGGAAAGGTTATGGCGTTATATATGCACCACCACTTGATCAGTTGGCATACGTTGATGAGTTCGCCTATTGAGGCGGAGATGATATGATGGGATGCCCTCAGAGGATTGATGATGTTATGTACGCATATACCTATGCATGATATGATATGTATACATATATGCATGACATCATAGATGTCTCATGATTCATAGAGCTATTCAGACTTGCAGGTTGAGTCATTTACTCCATGTTTCTTTCACGTCGTTTATGTATTGATTTTATGCCTTACATACTCGATATATTAGTTGTACTGATGTCTCTTTTGGTGGAGACGCTACATTTTATGCATAAAGGTCTTGATAGACAGTTGGATAGACCTTTCCAGTAGACAGAGTTAAAGATCAGCTTGGTTGGTAAGCTCCACTTCCTCGGAATTACCAGGTCTAGACCTTGGAGTCCATTTTATATATACAGGTTTGATGGGTAGGTCGAGTCCCTATCCCAACTATGATATAGTTCAGTTATCTTTAGAGGCTTGTAGACGAGTTATGTATATTTTGTATATCAGTATTGTGGCCTTTCCAGCCCTATGTACATGTTAGTTTGGTATTGCTGGTTGTAGACATTCTTGGTGGCCTCGTCGGCCTTGATTGGTATTGTCAGCTCGTAGGTAGGCCTTGTCGGCCTAAGTTGAGGTTTATCCCTCCAGAGTTCATAGTTACAAAGTGGTATGCTCGGGCCAAATATGGCATCGAGTGCCGGCCATGCCTCCTCAGGTTTGGGGCGTGACAAAACTTGGTATCAGAGCAGTTGTATCCTAGTGAGTCTACAAGCCATGTCTAGTAGATCCTTGTTTATAGATGTATTGTTGACCACATCATATAAACAGGAAGCTACAAGGCATTTAGGAGTCTGTTACTCTTCTTTCAAATCTAAATGGTGCTATAGAGCTAAGTCATAAGATTTTGAGCCAGATCTTATGTTTGCTAATGATACATAGATATTTTCCATTATAAAGATTACAGCTAGCCAGAGGGCTAATACATCAGAAAGTAAGGGCACTAATAGAGGGAGAGTTCCTTATGGCATTGCCCAATTTGAGGCCCTATCGGATTGTGCATGCTCGATGTGCAAATTTTCTTGTTTAAAACCTTAATATTGGAATATATAATGCGCTCCGAGAATAGTAGGCCATGAGAGTATCAGAAGGTAAAAATATAAGTTTCAACAGGTAACAAAAACAAGGTGAAGAAGGATACGAGGTACCCAGTTAGTGAAAATTATCAGTATTTACAATTTAAGTAATAAATATAAGCATTATGAGCTACCTTCAATAGTAACCGAGGCATTTTCAATTATCCACACCCATCTCAGTTATGCCCTATGAGAGATAACATATATTATTTAAGAGAAAGATGCGATATCAGGATCCTGCTAGGGTTAGAGTAACCAAGAATGATGGATGGATTGTTAGCGTTACGTCACATTTTTGAAGGATATTGCCAGTGTAGTAATAATTCTCCTTATGAGATACCCAGAGGGTGTATTCTAGAATAGTACAGTTAGATATAAATACTAGAATGTTTAGAAAATTCAAAAGATAGATACTGGAATCCTAGAAGGGATAAATATTTACCTTAGTATGGGTGTCGTCCCTAGTAAAGAGAGAACATTAGTCTACTCGAAGAGCCAATGGATGGAGCAAGGGGAGCTAAAAGTGAAAAAATATTTTGTTGAGGTTTTCAGTACAAGGTAATAGACAGAAATATTAGCAGGAGAATAAGAAGTGAGTATGTTTACCGTGAAAATGGTAATAGCAATTAAATTTGATTATGGAACTCTAAAAATACGTGATCTATTTTTATGCTAGTTGTTAAGCAGTTGATGCTATGGTGAGACTTAGAAACGAGATAAGAGTTAAGGATAAGGCGATAACCAAATCGATAGGTTAACAATCGGGGCCTCGAGCTTGTCGATTTGGGGGCCTTGAGGTCGATTCAGGAGCTCGGTTGTGAGCTATCGAAAGTGGTCGAGGTATGACTAACAGATATAATAAAATCAGCGAAGGCTCTTTATGGCCAATGATAAACAATAAATGATGAACAATAATGAAGATAATAAATGGAAGCAATAATATCAAGAGAATATGTTAGAGAGTAGAGAGAATGTTCTTGTATATTTTGTGTGGAGCAACTGAAGCAACAGGGGTTTACAAAATGACAAGGATCCCCTTTATATAGGAGGGGAATCCCAATATAGTACAAAATACATTAATGACAAAAAAGCGGAGATGGGACATCTAAGTGACACCCTGATTCAGGGTCAGGGTAGTCCACTAGGCTCTGTCAGTCCTAGCCGTGTACCTTGCGAACTCCTCATTTCTACCATAGCAGTGGTCAACATTGTCCCAAGGTTGGGCGTTGATGAACCTTGAGGGAGGAAACTTGATCATAGCCTTATAGCCTCGAGGCTTCGAGACGATCTTCTGAGGTGCCTCGATGACGAGGAATTAGACCCTCCAATTTCACCGTACATAGATAGTCCCCACGTTTCTTAGAGAGGAGCGATAAGAAATGATTTTGACATCCGACTCTTCGGACTTCCCACGATGACGTCATATCGATGACGCAAGCCTCTGTGATAACCGAAATGTCCCGGCGTTTCACTTCTCTAGGATCACTCAAAGCATTACGGTTTCTCATTATTCAAAGCTATAACATCGCCGCCGATTCAGCTCCCAAGGACGTATTAAATGTGCCTATCATTACATCTTTCGAGGGCAATAACTGCGCCGTTGGTTACGCTGCCTCCCTTTCTATAAATGGGAGCCTCCTGGGATCAACCTTTCACCCAAGTGTCTTCCCATATCTATCTATTCTTCTCTTCTCACCATCCTTATCTATTGTCGTTCACTATGTTTAAGGACCATGGTCTCAAGATCATATGGCGGCGTTTCCATTAGCCATGCCACGGCCTGTCTCCTGGACTTTCTTTTGTTGAGTGAGACTATGGCGTCTTATTATTATTATTGTTGTTGTCGTTGGCTCGGGACAACGAAGCAGGGGGCCGATTTATCCTAACTCAGGGAAATATTTGGACTCTACATCGCTTCTCACGAGGAAGTTCGGACTATACACCACTACTCACCTCCTCCGACTCTCGATGTGGCACCTCACTACTTTTGCTTTCCGTGGAGTGAGGCGGTACTATATACTAACTATTGCATCCCGCACCGGGGCAATGTCCCAAGAAGTGGATTTACAATAGTAGCACTGGTGAAATCCATATTAGCTAGATTTTTCACCCAGCCACTTCTTCGTTCCTTTCTACCTCTTCTGTGTCACTTTTCTCTTCTCCATCGCTTTCCTCTTCTTCATCTTCCCTTTGAAGATGCCATTCTGAAGGATCGAGATAAGACTCCCGAGGAGGTGGTGTTCGAAGATGCTGCTGCCGAGGATGAACCTTTGAGAATAGATTAGGCTCTTGTCTTTTGTTACATGTGTACTTTTTCTCTTCTTTGTTTTTGTGTAAGGACACCTTGTGGGCTTTTGCAATCATATGTAAGGACCCCTCATGGGCTTTTGTAATCAAATTTTTATGAATGTGAAGATATTTCTTCAATTTTGTCTTCGATGCTTGCTGTATTCCCTTTTATTTGCATTGATGAAGACTTTGAATGCATGACTCTATCGGCTACTGCCAATATCGAACCCAGATGTGAGTGTTTTTTCTGACCTTTGATTGATTAATATGGCTTCCTGCGGAACCCTTTGCGGTCCCTTGGGTCGATCCTGGATTGGGCCGATAAACCGGGTCATTGGGACCCTTACTTCAAGTTGAAAGAGAGTAATGTTTTGAGCCTTAAGACCTTGATTTATTATTTAGACCTCGCGGTAATCTTCGGGGAAATTTGCTCGGAGATCCGAGGAAAGGGACTACCTTAAAGCTTTCGAGAGCAATCCCCGAGTGGGGGTTCGTTTAAACCCGGGCCACCTGGAAACCTGCTATGGATTTAACGCAGATAGCCCTAAAGTGTTGTGGATAGATCCATGAAGAGGGTTTGCCCGAAGTCAGATGGTACCCCGGGGCCAAGCCCGTACGGGTGGAGTTCGAGTGCTTATTCCCTTCTTGAGTTTTGTAACGACGCCAATAGCTTCTTGGAGCTTAACCTTTCCTTGGTGGAGGTCCTCAAGGTTGGGTACCACCTTGAGTCTTGTAATGATGTCACTGGCTTCTTGGAGCCTAACCTTTTTCTGATGGAGGTCCTCGAGGTCAGGTACTACCTCGGGACTTACTATGATGCCGTTGAATCATAGCCGCCTCAGGACTGGCTATGATTTTAAAGGCTTCTTGAAGTCTAACTCCTTTTTGATTGGGGTCCTCGAGGTCGGGTACCACCTCAGGACTAGTGATGATGCCAAAGGCTTCCTGGAGCCTAACTTCTTTTTGATAGAGGTCCTAGAGGTCGGGTACCAACTCGGGACTGATGATAACGCCAAAGGCTTCCTGGTACCTAACTTCTTTTTGATAGAGGTCCTCGAGGTTGGGTACCACCTCAGGACTGACGATGATGTCGTTGGCCTTTTAGAGCCTAACTTCTTTTTGATGGAGGTCCTCGAGGTCGAGTACCACCTCGGGACCGGCGATGATGTTGTTTTTTCCCTATATAGGGTTATTTCTGCTTTTTTGGAGATCCCACCATTCTAAGTAGTTTCCCTTCTTTTTCTGCATTAAGTCTTTCATTACTTTAGTATTAATGTACTTGCACAAATTCCTTCTTTAGTTCTCTAATTTTGCCATAGCCATAACTTACATCGGGGTCTGTTCGGCAGAGAGGGGAGAGTTCCGCCTCCGGCATTCAGGACCAATGAGAGCATACCTTGAAGATTACTTCTTTGATAGGAGAAGATCACCTTGAATTAGTGAGAAAAGGCTGTGGATGGGGGGAGAAAGTAGTGTTACAGACACTTTCTCCGGATGAGGGCATCACGGATCGCGCCGACAGATTTTTTAATGTGTACATGTATCCTTTCACACAGGGCCCCCTTGATAGGGTTGTGCTCGACTTCTGTTTAAAGTATCGGGTTACCTTGGCGCAAATCCACCAATCATTTTGTCGAACAGTGTTGATGATGAGATTTTTCGTGGAGAAGGCGGGGCTTGAACTTACGTTCAGTCATCTTATTAGGCTGTACCGGCCCTTTCACTATCGAGGTCTGCTAACCTTGTGATGCCGATCGACCATGCCCTTCGTTATTGATGATGAGGAAGATGGAGACCGGGAGTGGATGAATCGCTTAGTCCGAGTTCGGACCGCTGACATTGTCCCCGTGGAGCTTATGTCATTCCCTGAGGAATGGAGCTATACACGTAAGTGGTGCATTCCAAGCCTTCTCAGTTTTATCTATGGCGAAAGTTGGTTTCGTAACTGTGTCTTCTTTTCTTTTTATGCAGCAATTTCATGGGTGCCAGGCGATGTTCCTGATTTGCCGGATTGGGTTCGGAAGTTGGCGACCCATTCGACCTGTGATAAGCGCAAGTGGCGAGCTTTGTCCCGGGGTAGATGGGAAGCAAAACATCATGGTACATGTTGTGCTATTTTGTCCTTTTCCTTCCTTTATTTGGAGAGACATTTTCCCTTTATGCTTATTAATCTTACTGTTGTAGGCATCAGAGAGCCTTCTGAGGCAAGGTCGTGCTCCTCTAGAGAGGGGAAGGGTTGCCAGCTTTCGGACTAAAGAAAGACAACGATAAACAAGATATGCTTTTACAGGGCGATGGCGCTCAAAGCAAGGCAAAATGGCACCGAGGCTCCGGAGTGGAAGCATCGTCCGAGCCTGCCGCATCCGTGGTTCCTGGTTCTGGAAAGATGGTTTCTCCGTTGCTGTCACCTTTTTTTCCATCGACAATACTTCGAGGGATACTAGAAACCCGGGGTCGCATACATCAAGAGATCGTGCCTCGATCGGAGTCGGCCCTTTCAGAGATGAGGGAACTGGGTTGGTAGATATGCGCTCGGCCTTCAAGGAATCCCAGCGGCTTTACTTCATGGTGAGTTTCGGCACAGACCTTTCGAGTTTCGTGCCTTCCCTTCCTTATTGGGTTTTCTTTTGCAGGCCTTCGACAAGATTAAGTCTATTTTGCTTCGTCATGAATCCAGGTTGCGGAAAGCTCTAGATGAGGAGAGATTCCTTTGGCTCCTTTATGATGAAAAGGAATTTGAGTTGGTACACTTGCGGTATGAGGTGAACCGCGACTTGAATTACAAGATCTACTTGAAAGAGCAGGTAATTTTCTGTCCCGGGTGAGCGTGCATTCCACCTTCTAGATTTTGAGGCTAACGCTTTATTATTTTTGTTGTAGAAAAAGATGGAGGCCCTGGAGCGCCTTTGGGATGAAGCTGGCCGAGCCAGGCATGAGCATGATGAGCTAAAAGCTCGGGCGGAGGCTTAAGCTTTAGAGGGGAAGGGTGCTCTAGCTAAAGTTCCCGCTTTTGAGGCTCAACTTTGCTTAGCTCGTGATGACGCTTTGGTTCAAAAAAATATGATTACGAAGCTCGAATCCGAGCTTTCAAAGGTCAGGCTGAGATCGTTGATGCTTGGGCTGAAGCCGCAATGAGCCGAGCTAAGGCTGACTAGGAGATGACTATCTATTTAAAGGACCCTACCGATGCTCAAGCTGAGCTGAGAAGGATCCTCGACCGCGAAGAGAGGATTGAAGAATATGCTCGTTGCTAATCTCGGAGAAGACCCAAGAGGAGATTCGTGCTAGAGGTTTTGCCCTCGCGAAAGAGTTGGCGCGAGCTAGGGCCGACGAGCGTGATGCTCGGTTACTTTTGTCTAATACCGAAGAAAGCGAAGACGAGTCTAGCATGCCATACATCCCAGGGGGGTAGATTTCTCCATCTGTATATAGCATTTTCAAAGTACGTTTGTACATGGAGATTGCATTTTTTTGTATATGTGTATAAAAGAAAACCTTGCGGCTTTATTTCTTCTGTTTTTCTTTCTATCTCGAATTTGGCTAGGTGAACTGGTCTTTGAGTTGGTAGGAATCCTTAGATTCATGATATGGCCCTGGGGCTTATTAGGCTGGCCCGTAAGCTCATACGTTCTTGGTCGATGCGATCTTTTATGTGGGCTGGCGACAATGGCTCTTATGCCTTAGGCCGATGCGGCCTTTTAGTATGGGCTGGCGACAGGCTCTTATGCCTTAGGCTGATGCGGCTTTTTAGTATGGGCTGGCGACAATGGCTCTTACGCCTTGCTATTAGGCATATTTAGTTAACTATTTTGGGTTCAGTCTCTGAATCGGGTTCCGACTCAAGCTCATTCGACCCTCAAGTTTTGTATTTGTGCGGGCTGGCGACAATGGCTCTTACGCCTTGGGCCGATGTAGGCTTTTAGTGTGGGCTGGCAATAATGGCTCTTATGCCTTGGGCCGATGCGGCCTTTTATTGGCTTTATTTTTCCCTCGTTAAGGACGTTTTGAAATAATTTTTGCCTGACTCTTCGATGGTTTGATAAAAACCTCCATTATGAATCGTTATATGGCGATAATAGAGCACCTCGAGAGGTTTGTCTCAGAGGCTGAGTATCTCAAAGCCTGTGATTTGGAGCAGACATAATCAAAGCTCATTTGCCTATGTCGAGGGTAGCCTATTTAACCGGTTCTTTTTGAAGTAGATTAGAAGTAATTGAAGGCCTGTGATTTTGTAGCGATGGTCGGGCATCCCCGAGTTGCATTAGTTTGGCTGGTACAACCTTGTGACCGGAGTCATTTGTGTTCGGCCGGAGCCTTTAAGTCCCAAGTGAAGTAGTTTCGACATCTATATCGAGGGTATGCCTTTTTATGGGTCTTACAAGTTTGATATATAGCCGAAACTTTGAGATCGGGTTTATGCCTTTAGTAAGGTCTTACAAGTTTTTCATGCCTTTGAGGTCTTACAGTTTTAGATACTTGATATAAATATTGTTCATGCCTTGTTTGAGGTGTTACAGATATTGCTGTTGCCTTATCTATGTCTTATAAGACTGAGTCTGCTCGCTCGGGGTCTTATGACCTCGGGTTTTGTAATGAATGGTGATTGGCGATAGTCCCCGAGTCATCGAGGGTGTCTTGGATTGGGAGCTGTTATTTGTAAAATTGGTAATGCCTTATTGAGGGCTTACGATTTCAGAGATTCCGACCCTGAGGTTGTGTGATTTTTGAGATTTTGATGCCAATCCCCGAGTGTTCGAGACACTTTCGGCCTTGGAGACATTTCATGATTTTCATGTTGCCTCATTGAAGGCTTATGAGTTTGGAGTCCCGACCTGGAGGTCGTTTAGTTGTTGAATTGTTAACACCAATCCCCGAGTGTTCGGGAGGTTTTAGGCGGAGGAGTCATTTTTGTGAAGGTGCCGAGCTTCTTCTGGTGTGTGAGATGCTTTGATAAAAGATAATCAAAGAGTCATTTTTGCAAAGGTGCCGAGCTTCTTTTGGAGTGTGAGATGCTTTGATAAAAGATATTCTTCAATTACTTAGTACAAGTGTACATGTTTTCGCCGACGGGGGGCCCGGCTATACGGACACGGTTTGTTCGACCGTTTAGCCCAGTACATCATATTCCTATTGGGGCTCCGTTTGGTATTTCTTGGCTTTTCCGAGTGGATAGATTTACGGGGGGATGCCCCCAGTGTTCGAGGTTGATTGCAAAAGAAGCCTTGAATACTTGGAGAGTCGCCTTAGGTAGCATGTGAATGTTGCCTCATTAAAAACCTTGCCGGTAAAACTCTTTTTGGCATAAAAACTCAGCCAAAGGAAAAGAGCGCAATGGATGCTTTAGAAACATTAAGGCCTTCTGGCTGGGTTAGCGCTTTGAATGCTTCAGTCGGACGCCTGCATAAGGGTTAGTGTGAAATATAAAATGAAAAGGGAGAGGGTTATACCTTAGTGTGGGATGTGCCGGCGACATTTCGAGGATGCGGTACGGTCCTTTGCTTTGTTTAATTGGGCTTAACCGAAGATGTAGTTTGGTATTGGTGCCGGTGCCACATCGTGCACCGTGAACATTTCTCTTACCGCATGTTGTTCCCCATAGATGTTTTTAATTCCATCCTTTGTCGGGAATTTCATCATTTGGTGGAGGGTGGATGGTACTATTCTCATGCAGTGTATCCACGACCTCCCGAACAAGGCGTTGTACCTCATGTCTCCTTAGATGACATAGAATTTGACATTCTGGGTTGTGTCGGCCACGTTGACTGGGAGGGTGATTTCTCCTTTCGTTGTTTCACTTGCCATGTTGAATCCATTGAGGACTCGAGTGGCGAGCATGATTTGGTCAAGCAGTCCAAGCTACTCTATTACCCTCGACCTGATAATGTTGGCTGAGCTACCTGGATCCACGAGTACACGTTTTATTTGAAAAGTATTTACAAGGAAAGAGATTACCAGTGCATCATTGTAAGGTTGAGACAAGGTCTCGGTTTCCTCTTCGCTGAATATGAGGGCATCCTCGGGTATATACCCCGGGTTCACTTTTCTTTGGTGATGGATATTTTTGTCCTTCTCATTATGGGTTCCTGTGGGGCATCGATGCCTCCTAAGATCATGTGGATGACATGTTGTGGCTCATTTGTTTCGTTCTTCTTGTCCGCCTCTCTTTCTCGGAACTGATTTTTGGCTCGATCACTGAGGAATTCCCAGAGGTGACCTTTGTAAAGTAGTCGGGCTACCTCTTCTTGGAGATGGTGGCAATCCTCGGTCCTGTGGCCGTGCATGTTGTGAAATTTACACACTAAGTTATGATTCCTTTGTGAACGATCCTATTGTATAGGTCGGGCCACATGCCCTCTGATTTTACTGATGACGAACACGATGTCCGATACGTCGACGTTAAAGTTGTATTCTGATAAGCGAGGTGCCTCTGTTGGCCCTGTATTCCTATCGAATCCGGCTCTTTTGATGAGTCCCCGAGGATTCTGTCCTCGGTCTATCCTTCGGTCTTGCGAGGCGGGTTGCGCCTCGGGGCATTCCTTCTATCTTCGGTGTATGGCTGATACCTTTCTTTGTTTGGCTTTGGCTCCTTCGCCTGAAGCCTTCTTGGGTATACTGAGCCCGAGGGGTCTCCTAGCTGGTCGTCTTTGACCCTGATCTTCGACTGGTGTCGATTGTGGACGTCCGACTAGGTCACAGCGTGGTACTCGACCAAATTTTGTTTCAACTGCTTTGAAGCCACTGAACTTCACTCATTCAGACCTTGAGTGAATGCCTGCACTGCCCAGTCGTTAGAGACTGGCGGTAGCTCCATTCATTCCATTTGAAAGCGAGATACAAATTCTCGCAGCATCTCGTTCTCCCTTTGCTTGATTTTGAAGATGTCGGATTTCCTTGTTGCTACTTTGATGGCACCGGCATGTGCCTTTATGAAGGAGTCTACTAGCATAGCAAATGGGTCTATGGAGTTAGGAGCTAGGTTGTGATACCACATCATGGCCCCTTTCGAGAGTGTTTCCCCAAACTTCTTTAGTAAGACGGACTCGATTTCGTCATACTTTATGTCGTTGCCCTTCACTGCGCAAGTGTAAGCAATAACGTGGTCATTGGAGTCTGAGGTCCCGTTATATTTTGGGAGGTCTGGCATTTGAACTTCTTTGGAATGGGTTTCGGAGCCGCTTCCTCTAGGAACGACCTTTGTATGAACTTCTTCGAATCCACACCTTTTAGGACCGGGGGTGCGCCCGAAATTTGATCGACCCTGGAGTTGTAGGTCTCGACCTTCTTGTCGTTGGCTTCTTTCATTTTCTCGCATGATTCGATCCTTCTGGTAAGGTCCTCGAGCACTTTTACGATGAAGGGATCGGTCATCGACCCGTTATTGCTCGATCTCTCCAGTAACTGTTCGGCTGGGAGAGCTGTCCCCGGTGCTACCGTGCTAGGAGTTTTCTGGTGACTTTGCAGCAGAGCAATAGCTAACTGTTGTGCCTGTAACATTTTGAAAATAACATGAAGGCTAACCTCCCGTTCTTCCATGGTTGGGGTTTTCTGAGCTTCTTGTGGATCCCCTTGGTGCATGCTCCTGTCAGTGTGGGAGCTTATGTCGATGTGTTGGGCGTCGCGTGAGACCGCGTCCATGGGGATTGGCTCTGGTGCATTCCCAGGGTTTTGTGGTGGCACACCAACACCTGAAGTAGCCACACCGTTTTCTCCGTGATCCTCAAGATTTTCGTTTCCACCTCCATTCACTGAGTTAGACATTTTGACCTGAAATCGAAGATCTTGGACAAGAGAAAGTGTGAAAGATAACTTGCGTTATGTAGTAAAACCAGTAAGAAAATAATCACTATTATTTTTAGCCCCACGGTGGGCGCCAAACTATTTACCGTAAAAATGGTAATAACAATTAAATTTGATTATGAGACTCTAAAAATACGTGATCTATTTTTATGCTAGTTGTTAAGCAGTTGATGCTATGTGTGAGACTTAGAAATGAGATAAGAGTTAAGAATAAGGCGATAACCAAACCGATAGGTTAACAATCAGGGCCTCAAGCTTGTCGATTTGGAAACCTCGAGGTCAATTCTGGAGCTCGGCTATGAGCTATCCAAAGTGGTCGAGATATGACTAACAGATATAATAAAATCAGCAAAGGCTCTTTATGGCCAATGATAATCAATAAATGTTGAACAATAATGAAGATAATAAATGGAAGAAATAATATCAAGAGAATATGCTAGAGAGCAGAGGGAATGTTTTTGTATATTTCGTGTGGAGCAACAGAAGCAATAGGGGTTTACAAAATGACAAGGATCCCCTTTATATAGGAGGGGAATCCCAACATAGTACAAAATACATTAATGACAAAGACGCAGAGATGGGACAGCTAAGTGACACCCTGATTCAGGGTTAGGGTATTCCACTAGGCTCTGTTAGTCCTAGCCGTGTACCTTGGGAACTCCCCATTTCTATCATAGCCGTGGTCAACATTGTCCCAAGGTCGGGCGTCTACCAATCTCGAGGGAGGAAACTCGATCATAGCCTTATAGCCTTGAGGCTTCAAGACGATCTTCTGAGGTGCCTCGATGAAGAGGAATTGGACCCTCCGATTTCACCGTAAGAGAGTAAATGAAGTATTATGAGTAAGATGTGATAAATAGGTGATAACAGTAAAATGTGCACCAATTATGTTTGATGATATGACTGCAACAATTGAACAATAATTTTTTCCCTCTTTGGCAGGTAGACCAGGGGGTTTACCTGTATCTTATTCATGCATGTTTCATGATTAATGCAACTGATATTAAGTATAACAAAAATTTGTCTTTGGATATGATTAACCAATTCCTAATGTAAGATTTTGTCCAAAGATCATTAGTGTGTTTTGTCTGGTACTTGGATGATAATTTAATGTAGGTGTTGTCTTCTTGGAGCTTCAACCTTCTGAAATTGCAGCGGCAAAGGCTTTGTCTGTCTCAGTCTTTCAAGGAAAAAACAGCCAAAAGACCTTGAAAGGCCAATGTAGTTGCCTTCCTTCTTCACATAAGTACAAGTTGTACAAGACAGAACTTTTTACTTATCTTTGCTTTGATTCTTGAGGTATTGGTTTATTCTTTAATTTAATTTTGGAATTAATCACCCATTGATTAATATTTTTCTATTATATATTTATATTATTTATGATTAAATATTTAATAGTTACAATGGTACTTCCCCGACACTATATTATTATTTTGTTGGGGGATTCAT
This sequence comes from Nicotiana tabacum, assembly GCF_000715075.1. Classification (NCBI taxonomy): domain Eukaryota; kingdom Viridiplantae; phylum Streptophyta; class Magnoliopsida; order Solanales; family Solanaceae; genus Nicotiana; species Nicotiana tabacum. The sequence continues at coordinate 51,177,624 of NC_134086.1, forward strand.
TGATGTATGCTCTGAGCCTCTAAGGACAAGAATTGTTATTAATTTAGTAAAATATTCGCTTTTGTTTCTATTCTCTTCATATGTGTAGGATTTTTTAGAGTAGTTGTATATTTCTGTGTATGATAATTTGGAAAGTGAAAAAAATTAAAGTAATAAAATGGGCAGAGAAAGTGGAATTCTTTTTTCTTCTTTCTTTGTTGATCAACAAATTAACTGAACTGTCTCAAAAATATTATTTGATCTTTGACTTCTGAACCGACCTTTAGGTAGTTATTTTCAGGAAAGAACAGTATGATCAAGTGATATATATTCTGAAAGAGAACCACATTATTTATCAAGAAGCTATGAAATATTTTTATTGGGGAACTAATTTTTTTGACAAAAAACAAACAAATAAAATTCGAACTTGATAAGCTGGAAAATGATTGAAATGAGAAAGGAAACGAACAACGGTTGAAAAACGACAGTTTCCTAGAGTAACATCCATTTCTCTTTCTTTTATTGCATTTATTTAAATTAGTCAAATAATAGTATTTTGAGCTCTACTCATCAATCTCATAACCCGATATCGTGAATAGCATTGGAAAACTCACATTTCAAGCCAATGAAGTTTCATGAAATTAGAACTTGAAAAGTCAATATTTCCCTGCCAACAATAGCTATTATTATTTTTAATTATGGTTAGTCTTTATGAGAAAATCACTTTTTGAAATGAAGTTTTATATAGAATCACTCTTACACCAATACAGTCACGAGCCCAATTTTCCTCCGTATGATGTCATGATAGAACCTAGTTTCTAAGACTACGTAAGCGTAACATATGCGGAATATAACTGAAATACCGAATAAACTCTCAAATACTCAACAACTATTATAAATAAAACTCCGCAATCAGCACATACAAACTTCCTAAAACCTAGTGATAACAAGTCACAAGCTCTACGAATAAGGACTGATCATCTCTATACAACAATGTGTCTATAAAAGGAAAGAAAATGAAGTAAACTAGTTAGAGGGGAACTCCGAGGCCTGCGGACGCCGGCATGTATACCTTGAAGTCTCCGAAGTTGAGCTCGTCTCACTAGTTCTTGGACTAGTAGGAGGTACCTGGATCTGCACAAAAAGATATGCAGAAGTGTAGAATGAGTACACCACAATGGTACCCAGTAAGTTTCAACCCTAACCTCGGTAGAGTAGTATGACGTCAGGTCAAGGTCCTACTGGAATAAATAAGAAACTGAACGATTAATTAATAGTGTAATAATAATAACAATGGAAATGAAACAAGTAAGAATATACCAAAATTGGCTACACTGAACTAAGGCGAATAATGCATCACGGAAGAAAACAAGAAATTTTATGCCAAGTAAACAAAGCAACCAAACACAAGTGAGTAATAGAAAATTATCAAAAAGATTCACTATCGAGGTACCGCCTCGTAGTTTCAAATCATAAAATAATTCACAATCTTTCCTTATATCACCGCGGGAGCCTTGCATTTAGCTTTGAAAATTATTTTTTCTGAAATAGCTTCTCGCATTTTAGCCCACCTTATCACACAGTGTGGCTTCAAGTAGCTCCCCTACTAGCAACACCCGTATCAAACCTACCTTATCTCACCGCATGCGTTTCAACCCCAAATCCTTATGCCACCGCAAGCGTATCAATATCACAAGTATCACAAGTCGAACTTCAACTGCCCAATATCATAACTTGCCAAGAAACCAACAACAATAGTGTTTTAAAAAAAAATAGTCCATAGCTCAACCACAATATGCACAAGGGTCTCAACAATAACAACCGAAGATGAATAACTCAACAAGAATAGTATTTACATCTTTATAACTTTGCCTCAATGTAAATCACGTCCTTCATAACTCTATACCAATTTTAACAACAAGATATTCCAAAAATAACAACTTCAGGTGAAGAACTCAAAGGTTAAATAATGAATGAGGAGTAGAGGAAACAATACTTCAACTAAACATGTAAAAACAATTAACAAGTAAGAGATAAGACAAGTAGAGCATGTGAAGATGGACTGATGATGATGAATATAACATGTTAAGGTAACTCAATTAATGCATGAAAGGAATCTACATAGCTAAAACTGATCAATTTCCACATTTAACCCGTGTACATTCTCGTCACCTTGAGTACACGACTTTCACATATCACAATTAACACAAACCAACACCAATCCTAAGGGGTAATTCCCCCACACAAACTTAGGCAAGACATTTACCTCAAAACAAGCTAACTCATTCCACTAGAAAGCCTTTTCCTCGATTATCCAACTCCGAACGGCTCGAATCTAGCCAAAACAACTTCATTCCATAAATATAAATTATAGGAAACAATTTAGAAAAATATAATTACGATCTTTAAAAAGAAACAAAAAGTCAACTCGGGCCCGTGTCTTGGAACAACAACAACAACAACAACAACAACAACTACCCAGTAAAATCCCACAAATTGGGGTCTGGGGAGGGTAATGTGTACGCAGACCTTACCCCTACCTTGATAGGGTAGAGAAGCTATTTCCGATAGACCCTCATCTTACAAAAAGAAAAAGAGAAGGAGTCAATTTATTAGTAACTCCAGTAGAAACCATAATAGTAACGGAAGCATAACAACCAAAAGATAAATGACATGCAATAACAGTAACCAGTAACTAAGGCCTGGGGCTAAGATAAACAGCAAGGATAGTGTGGATTCAACATAAATTGCAAGCTATATAAGATCAACCCTAATCCAACCCTGCCTCACCTCCGATATGAAGTACACAAAGCTCTACTACTCCCTAACCTACAACCCTAATGCTTGACCTCCAAACCTTCCTATCAAGTGCCATGTCCTCAGAAATCTACAGTCGTACCATGTCCTGCCTGATCACCTCTCCCCAAAATTAAAAACTTTGAATACCCATTCAATAACGAGTCTAACCATACCAGAATTACTCAAATCCAACCTCAAATCGCCTTTCAAATCCCCAAAATTTAGCCCAAGAAGTTTTCAAAAAAATTCCCCAAATTTCCAACTCAAATCACTAATTAAATATTGAAAATAACAATGGATTCATGTAATATAGTCAAAATCAAGTTAGAATCACTTATCCCAATGATTTTCTTGAAGAACCCTAAAAAAATTGCCATAAATCGATCTCTCTAGGTCCAAAGTATGAAAATGAAATTCAAACCCTCAAAAACCCTTTTTCTGCCCTAGCAATTTCGCATCTGTGGGCTAAAGGTCGCATGTGCGATGTTGCACCTATGAAAAATCCATCATAGGTGCGGTCTAACTTAAGCCATGACTTTCTGCTTCTGCGGACCAAACACGCATCTGCACTTCCGCTTCTACGAACAAAACACACTTCTGCAGACGATGTCTGATTCTGCGATCCCACTTGGCCATGTTTGCATCTGCGACCAAAATCCTCACCTCTGCGAGCTTGCAGATATGGAAAGAGCCTCGCGTCTGCGATTCCTTCCTGGCCTAAAGCCCCTCGCTTCTACGGCCAAACCCTTCACAGGTGCGATGTCACCAGAACAATAGTGGTTCAACAAAGTGCACAAGTCCAAAATTGTTCCGGATTCAATCACACACCCGGGCCCCCCGGGACCCTATCTGAATATACCAATAAGTTTCAAAATACATAATGGACCTACTCGAGGCCAAAAATAACAACAAACAACATCGATTCTATGAATCACAACCCAATTCAAGCCTATTGGATCTATGAACTTCTGAATTCCAAAACTAATGCCGATTCATACCAAAACAACTCCGATTGACTTCAAATTTTGCACACAAGTCATAAATGACATGGCAGACCTATTCTAACTTTTGGAATCCGAATCCGACATCAAGAAATTCAACTCTCGGTCAAATATTACAACCTTCAACTTTCTAACTTTTGCCAATTCAAGTCGCAACGACCTAGGAACCTCAAAATCAACTTTCGGACATGCTCCTAAATCCAAAATCACCATACATAGCTATTGGAACCGTCAAAACTCCAATCCGGAGTCATTTACACAAAAGTCAAACTACAGTCAACCTTTCAACTTAAGCCTCCAACTTAGAATTATGTGTCCCATTTCACTCTGAAACTCACCTGAACCAATACTGAATACCTCTAAAAAATCATCTAACCATAATACAATATAGAGGAGGCAATAAATAGGGGATCAGGGCTAAGATACTCAAAATAATCGGGCGGATCGTTACATCCCCCCTCTTAAACACAAACATTTGTCCTCGAATGAGTGTAGAGACATACCTGTAGTGGTAAAATATGAGGATAACAGCTACGCATATCATGCTAAGTCTACCAAGTCACCTTATCGACTAGTAGAGTCTTGCGGATCAGTATAGAGATATCTGTACTTATCTTCGAGAGGCTACAAGGTTGTTAGGAGTACTTCCCTTCTTGATTCCTCATCATGCGGTTTGATTCCTTTGAGGCTTATGCCTTTGTTTCTTTCCTACTCAATCTTATGCGACGTAAGCGCTTATTATAAATCGGGAATTGAGAAAATGTAATGGTACTACAAATGTGGTGCGGGATATTCCTACCTGCGTATTTGATCGGGCTATTGTCTCGCCTTGCGGAAGGTCGTTTTATTGTTTTATCTTAGTATCAGTATTACCTAAGGTTTTGAGATTTGGCATTAATTGTTACGACGATTCATGCATTGCTATCGCACAATATTGGTGTAATGGTAGTGTTGGCCCAAGTAAATGTGAAGTTTTGAAGACTGACAAAAGAACTCAGACATGGACCAGGTCTATCTTGTGAAGCACAGTCGTGATCAACCCAAACATGTGAGATGCACATGAAGGAGATAAATCTAACTTATCAGAAGTAATATCTCCTGATCATGATCGAAAAGGTTGCATATTGGATAAGGAGAAAGACTCCTTACACAAAGAGAACACAGTTTAGAAAAAAGATAGAGTTAGAGTATGAGATCAACTAACTTTTCCACCATGGAAGAGTAGCATTTGTATCCTAGTCAATCTCTAATTACTAACCCCTTAAATATCAGTGTTGTTCTCTTTTACAGGTAATGCACATAAGCAGAAGTTAAACGTGAATTGAGAGCAAATAGCAAGGCAATTTTGCAAGCAATTTATGTGTGATTCAAGCATGCAATCCTGAAGCTACTTGAACCAGATAGAAGAACCAGTTCCAAGTGTCTATCTTTTATTCTAGTTCAATTATAGGAGGTGATTTTGCATTGTACTTTTCATCTTTTATAGAAGCAATTGTATTAGGTACTTAGAGTTTTCAAGTTAGAGTTAACTTGAAGTTGTTGCAACAGTTGAGGCTGTGTGCCACAACAGGATTAGAGTTAATCCTAGGTTTACAAAAGAATTTTTGTAAATGCAGTTTTTGGCTCAGTGATTTTAGTGAAGAGTTTGGGAAAATCCTACTAGAAGGTAGGTCGTGGTTTTTATCACCTTTTGAGCCAGGTGTTTTCCACGTAAACATCTTCGTGTTCTTTATTTTCTGTACTTATTATTCCGCAACAGTAGTAGTTAGAACACATAGAAGAACCAGGTCCTTCTATACTCAAGTTAAACAAAAATTGGGTACCACACAAATCACCCCCCCTCTTGTGTGGTATTGAAGTCTAAAACATCAATTGGTATCAGAGCGGGTTATCCTTAAAGAGGCTAACACCTTAGGAATAGATCAAGATGAGTGCACCACCTAGAAATTGGGAAGGGCAATCCACTACTAGGACTCCACTCTTTAATGGCCAGTACTATTCCTAATGGAAGAACGGGATGAGAGACCACATCATAGGAGAAGACTATGAACTCTGGGATATAGTTACTGATGGTCCCTTGGCTACTAGAAAGAAGAATGCTGAAGGAGTGGACGTGCCAAAGACAAGAGCTACTGTACTGCTGTAGATTTGAAGAAATGGGAAAAGAATACCAAGGCCAAGAAATGGCTTGTGTGTGGACTAGGTCCAGACGAGTACAATAAGATTCAAAGTTGTACCACTGCTAAGGAGATATGGGACACTCTACAAGTGGCCCATGAAGTAACTCCTCAAGTAAAGAGATCAAGAGGAACACTTCTATATTCTCAATATGAGAATTTCACCATGAAGGAAGGAGAAACCATCCAAGAGATGTACACAAGGTTCACAATACTAACAAATGAACTTAAGTCAATTGGAAGAATTATCCTTGAAGAAGACAAGGTTGAGAAAATCTTGACAAGGGTCTTGCTAGTAGCCTGGGAAAGCAAAATCACGGCTATTCAGGAATCAAAGAACATTGCTACTCTCAAGTTGGATGAGTTGATTAGAAATCTCACTGCCTATGAACTGAGAAGGCAAACCATGAAGATGGATGCACCCAAGAAGGAAAGAAGCCTGACTCTTAGACTAGCTGAAGGTGCAGACTTAGAGGATGATGAAATGGCTATGATCACAAGGGATTTCAAGAAGTACCTAATGAGAGGAAAGGGTTCTTCAAGAGGTGCAACCTTCAACAAACCAAGGGTTCCTGAAAAATAGACCAACGAGGGCTATTACAAATGTGGTAAGACTGACCACATGATCAAGAATTGTCCCTAGTGGGAAATTGAATGGAAGAAGGAAAGGGCTGAACGAAGATATAGGAAAAAGGAACAGGTTCAACCCAAAAGGAATAAAGGATCAACAAAGTCTATGGCTGTTGCTTGGGGAGAAACCTCAGATGAGGATTCAGAAGATGAAGCTGGAGATGAACAAGCACTTATGGCCATTGGAGAATCAGACGATGAATAAGAGGTAATTGTTATTCATCTCAAAGACAAGATTAAATTTTTTTATAAAGAAAGGCTATCTGAATTATTGCTAGATTTCATTGATGAGTCTGCGGTCATAAACAATGAGAAAGAACAGTTGTCTAGGGAATGTGTGATCCTAAAAGCCAAGTGCAAAAATCTGGAATTTAGGGCTAGTGAAAGTGATAATAAAAATGCTGAGTTGAAGAACCAGGTTCTTGAACTTGACACCAGTGTCTTAGAACTTAGGTTTGGAAATTTAAAATTGAAATTAGGAACAGGTAAGAAGAAAGCTCATCACACACATCTCTCCTTAGAAGAAAATCTGGGAAAAATGAAGGATGTGTTGTACAAGAAAGATGAGCAGATAAGAGTCCTAAAAGAAGATCTAGGCAAGGTGAAGCATGTACTAAATTGAACTTGCAAAGGGAATAAGTCCTCTGATGTACTATCTTGGCTACAAGAGCAGAACAGATCACCAAGAGAGGACTTGGCTGTGGGACCCCAGCACCTAAGTGGGATCCCAAAAGCAAATACATCACACTTCCTGAAAATAAAATCTTCACACACTGTGACAAGACTGGTCATTACAAAAGTGAATGTAATGCAAAAGAAAAGATCAGTCAAAAGAACAAAACCTTTGTTCAAGACAAAAATAGGCTGCCTAGATGGGCCAAAAGGAATTTAATTCACCCTTTTGCCTATAGAAAGGTACCCACACTAGTTTGAGTTCCTAAGACTAACCCCTGATTTCGTTTTACATGTCCAAGTGAAGGGAAGTAGCCAAATATGGTACATGGATAGTGGCTTCTCAAAGCATATGACTGGAAGTAAGAACTAGTTCCTTTCACTTGAAGACCTAAAAGGAGGTAATAATGTCTCCTTTTGAAATGAGAAGAAAGGTGAGATCATTGGGGTTGGAAAGATAGGTAAGACAGACTTGCATTCCATTGAGAATGTCTACTTGATAGATAACTTGAAATATAGCCTAATCAGTGTATCACAACTGTGTGACAGAGGTAACCTGGTAGCATTCACCTCTACCAAATGTTTTGTCATTAATCTTACCACTGACAAGATTGTTTTGCAGGGAAAAAGAGTTAACAATATTTACATTGTAGATTTTTCCACTCTTTCAGAAAATGAACTCACTTGCTTGAGTGTGTTGGACAATAATCCCCTCTTGTGGCACAAAAGATTTGGTCATGCAAGTCTGAATCAACTCAACAAATTAGTCTCCAAGGACCTGGAGATAGGGTTACCTAACATCAAGTTTAAGGAAGACAAAGTTTGTGAGTCATGCGCAAGGGGGAAGCAGGTAAGATCATCTTTTAAAAACAAGAAAATGGTAAGCACAACCAAGACGATGGAACTGGTTCATATGGATCTCTGTGATCCAATGAGAATATTGAGCAGAGGTGGTAAGAAATATGTGATGGTACTTGTTGATGATTACTCTAGGTTTACTTGGGTATTTAACATCTAAGGATGAAACATTTTACATGTTTACTGCCTTTGTTAGAAAAACTGAGAAACAACTAGGTAATCAACTTGCATCAATTAGGTATGATCATAGAACTAAAGTTGAAAATGCTAAGTTTGATAAATTTTGTGATGAGCATGGTATAGATAATAATTTTTCTGCCCCTAGGACTCCTCAACAAAATGGAGTAGTTGAAAGAAAGAATAGGACTCTTGAAGATATGGCTAGGACTATGCTTCTTTCCAGTAAACTGCCCCATACGTTCTGGGCAGAGGCTGTAAATACTGTATGTTACATCATTAATAGATGCATGACTAGACCTCTTGTAGAGAAGACTCCCTATGAGTTACTTAAAGGGAGAAAACCAAATATATCCCATCTTAAGGCATTTTGATTCAAGCGCTTTGTGCACAATAATGGAAAGGACTCCCTAGGTAAGTTTGATCCCAGAAGTGATGAGGGAGTATTCTTGGGATCTTCTTCACATAGCAAAGCTTATAAAGTGCACAACAAAAGAATTTTGTGTGTAGAAGAAAGTTTACATGTAGTTTTTGATGAAACTAACATTCTTTCTGAGAGACAGGAACATGAAGATGAAGCTATTGGGCTGGTAAAAGAATTGAGTAAAGTCATAGCTCAAGCTGAAGATGAACTAAAAGAAGGAACAGGTGATGGAACAGGTTCTTCCATCCAGGGCAACCTGACAGTGGAACTGAACAAAGAAGAACTGAAACCAATCCCGTAATGGAACCTGTCCATGAGCCTATTCCTCAGCACAGAACATGGGAGAAACATCAAACAAAAACCAGTTAATTGTGAAACCTTACAAGTATCAAAGTTCTCATCCCATTGAGAACATAATTACTAATCCAATATCTGGAGTTAAAACTAGATCACAATAAAAGAATTTGTGTGCTTTTGATGCTTTCTTATCTCTTATTGAACCTAAAAATGTTGCTGAGGCTTTGTAGGATGCAGATTGGGTAAATGCAATGCAATATTAACTCAATCAGTTTGAGAGAAGTCAAGTTTGGCATCTAGTTCCAAGACCCAAGGACAAATCAGTAATTGATACTAAATGGGTCTTTAGAAACAATCTTGATGAAGATGGAACAGTTACAAGGAACAAGGTCAGGCTAGTGGTCCAAGGTTATAGCCAAGAGGATGGCATAGATTATGATGAGACTTTTGCTCCAGTTGCAAGACTGGAGGAAATAATACTCCTCATAGCCTTTGCAGCACACATGGAATTTACTCTTCATTAGATGGATGTCAAAAGTGCCTTCCTAAATGGCTACCTAAAAGAAGAAGTGTTTGTCAAACAACCTCCAGGATTTGAGAGCAAGGAGTGTCCGAAACATGTGTACAAATTAGACAAAGCTATCTATGGACTCAAGCAGGCTCCTAGAGCATGGTATGAACGAATGTCCAAATTCCTGCTTGAACATGCTTACAAGAGAGGTAAAATTGACAATACTCTATTCCTGAGGGAATAAGGTAAGGATCATCTTGTAGTACAAATATATGTTGATGACATAATTTTTGGGGCAACCACTGATAAACCGAGTAAGAACTTTTCCTAATTAATGGGGAGTGAGTTTGAAATGATATGATAGGTGAGCCTAACTTTTTCTTAGGCTTACAGATCAAACAAAACCCAAATGGAACCATGATCCATCAACAGAAATATGCAAAAGAGTTGATTAAGAAGTTTAAAATGGATGAATCAAAAGAAATAGACACACCCATTGCAACAACTACTAAATTAGACATAGATGAACCTGGTTCATCTGTTGATCAGAAGTTGTATAGGGGTATGATTGGTTTACTTTTGAATCTTACTGCGAGCAGACCTGACATAGTTTTCAGTGTAGAGCTTTGTGCTCATTTTCAAGCAAATCATAAGGAATCTCACTTGACTGCTGTCAAGAGGATACTGAGATATTTGAAAGGCACTACTGATCTTTGCCTTTGGTACCCTAAAGGTAGTAACTTTAATCTAGTGGGATATGCTGATGCTGACTATGCAGGTTTCCTTGTGGATAGGAAAAACACCTCTGGTATGGCTTATTTTCTTGGTTCATGTCTGGTATCATGTGCTACTAAAAAGTAGAATTTAGTCGCCTTATCCACTGCTGAGGCTGAATATGTTGATGTTGCCTCTTGTTGTGCTCAACTACTGTGGATCAAATAGCAGCTGATAGATTTTGGCATTGAAGTTGGTTACATCCCAATCTTTTGTGATAACACTAGTGCTATAAGTATGACAAAGAACCCAGTTCATCATAAGAGAACTAAGCACATAGATGTTAGACATCACTTCTTAAGGTACAACTATGAGAAAGGATTGATTACCATAGAATTTTGTGGTACTGATAAACAAATTGCTAACATCTTTACTAAATCACTGAGTAGAGAAAGCTTTGAAAGGAATATATTAGAATTAGGGATGATTAAGATCACCTAACGAGACCAGCTCAGAATGCACAATAAAAAAAATTGAAATAAATGAATGAATTTTTTTTGGCTAGGAAATCTGGAACTTGTGTAAATACCTAGATTAATTTTTACTCAGTTTTATACTGTAAATAGTATACTCCTGTGAGATGTGTTGATATGACTCACTGATCTCTAACAAAATTTTCTCTATTATGGTAATTTGAGGCATGATCAAGAGAATTCTAAATGAAGAACCTGGTTCATCAGTATTGGTCATTTGAAAAACGAGATATGTTTTCTATACTCTGCACAATTAGAAATATAAATATTTAAATCATGAGCAGAGTCCTACCTATGTTCAAACACATCAGGAAATCCTATCCGTTTATTGTTTGAACTATGTTCCGTCTCTACTAGAGTTCTCACCACATAAATGCCTAAAATCTAGGGAAGCTTAACCGTTCATTCAACCTGCAATTTCAGGTTGATTAGACCTCTAATTGACTGCTAAAAGCTACCGTTAGCCATTAAATAGGTCTCTTTCTTTAAATACCCATCATCACCTTCTGCCACCCTCACTATTCCAAACCTTCAAAAATCTATTTCACTCTCAATGGTTCTCTCTTCCAAAAGCCTAACTCACAAATTCTCTCAAGAAGTCAGTTACAATGTCGAACCCTCAAGATAATCCAGGCACTCCTCCACCACCCTCCCCTTCTGGTTCTTCCACACCACCTCCGCCCAGCACAACCACTCAACCTAGAAGAAGGCGAGTAAAAATGCTTGCTCGAAAAACGGTGGCAACTGGTGCTCTTTCAAAGAAATTGAACAAAAAATTAAAGTCAAGCCAAGCCCAAGATTCTAAGAACTCAGACGATTCGTTCAAATCTGCTAGTGAGGGGGAATGAACTTGGTCTTCTGACTCTGAGAAGGCTCAAAACTCCCCTTTTAAGGTAGTTCTGCTTTGACTAAAATTTAAAAAATAGGTTTATTTTGGTTGGGTCTGTTGGAAATGTGGAACTGACTGAATTGCGAAGAAGAGGAGGTAAAAAGAAAAATGAAAAAGTAAAATAGAGAGAGAGAGAGGGTGTATGTGTTGATGTGAGGGGAAAAGGAAAAGGAGTGGCTAGTTCTTCACCCACTTCTAAATTGATAGTACCAGCTATCTGTGGGGTTGAACATGCAACTATGGAAGAAAGTGGCAAGAAGTTAGGGGGAAGTGGTTCAGGGGAGGCTGCTGAAGGGTTGATTAATCTAAGTTCATAGGCAGATGAACATGGTTCATCTATTGAGGAGACCCTAGCAAACCTTATGAAGAAAGTAGGTGCCAGTTATGATCCAAAGAAAAGGAGAACTTCAACACCAAAAGCCCCCAGTTCTGCAAAATCTTCCAAGAAATGAAAGGCTTCCTCCCCAACAACTACTGAAATTCCCTTTCCAAAGGGAAGAGCCACAAAACGTAGGGTGAAACAGAGTGAACTACAAAAGGCTTTGGCTGAATACAAGAAAAAGAGGATGGATAAAGGAAAAGGTAAGGTTGTAGAGTCCTCTGAAGCTGTTGATGTTGAGGAGATGTAACAGGTCCATCAGGAGGACCATACGACAATGGAGGTTCAGACCCCCAAGCCCAAAAAGACCAAGACTTCTTCCAAGAAGTCTTCATCTGTGTCTAAGGCTACTGAACCTTCATTGGCCAAGAGGACAAGGTCTTCAGTGAAAAGCAAACAAGTTAGAGTTTTTGAAGATGAAGAATGGAGTGGTGAAGAAAAAAGTGAGTCTTATGGTGAACAAGAAAAGCTGGCCAAATTTGGCAAAAGAAAATTTTTGAAGGGAAGATTGCTGAAAGACTTAGTGGAACCATGAATGGTCCGTTTGGTTGATGCCCTTGCTATTCAGGGATGGAAGGACATGGTCCTTCAAATGGATGGAAGGCTAGCCAGAAATGAGATCATTGAATTCATGGAAAATGCTGAGGTCAAAGATGGCAGAGTCACTAGCCAAGTAAAAGGAGTTCAAGTGACCTTTGATGCAGAGAAGCTGGGAGAGATTCTTGACATCCCTGCTGAGGGATATGATGACTACACTAGGCAAAGACCAAGTCTGGATTCCCTTCCTCCTGCCTTTGAAATTACTAGGCGATTCTGTGATGTTCAAAAAGTGAATGAGGCCAAGTTTATATACAAGAGTGAAATGAAGCCACAACACAAAGTCCTCTTTGAGTTTGTCAACAAGTGCCTACTGCCTAGGCAGGAAAGAAGGCATATTGCTAACTATATGGACTTAGTTCTGATGGAGTGCCTTGAAAGTGGAAGGCAAATCAACTGGCCTGCATTCATCATCAAGCTACTGGATAGGGTTATCACTGGCTCCAAGGCCCATGCCACCCCCATGTATTTATTCTGACTACTGTTCTGGATCGATGCAAGGTGCCTCTAAAGAAATGGGAAATGGCCACAAGCAAGGATTACTTCGGAATTAATACTCTGATTGCTTGTGACTATCTGGTCAATGCCATCCCAAATGAACCTGGTTCATCTAAGAAGACACCTATCAATAGTGAAGTCAGGGCTTTAGTTCAGGAAAGGGAGGCCAAGGATGCTGAGATAGCTAGGCTGAAGGTTCGCTTAGTAGAGGTTGAAACCGAGAGGGATGCTCTCAGAACTGAGCTTACCAAGGGAAAGGATAAGAATGATGAGATTCTTCACAATATTCTACATCTTCTCCATGCCCAAAACCAACCGTCTAGCTTCCCCAAGCATTAGGTATTCTAGCCTTTATCTCCTGAACCTGTCTAGTACCATCAGTGACCCAGATTAGGGATTTCTCTTTCTTTTTGCTCATGTTTTGAATATTTTTGTTTTCTGTTTGTGGATTGTGGTAGAAATATATCGTCTATCAATGATATCTACTATTTTTTCTCTTGTTGACTGTTACTATTTCCTTGATAGTTTAAATATGTTTGCCTGATCACTAATGATTAATCTATGATTACACTTGCAGTTGCCCAGTGGCCATGAGTACTTATTAAAATCTGGGACTCACACTTTGTTTATGCAAATTTTCGATGATGCCAAAAGGGGGAAGAGATATTGTGCTTTACATATTCTGAATATGTGATGTTTAAAACCTAAATAACCTGGTCCTTGATGATAAGTAAATTTTTCTAAACTTTGTATGATGAATAAGCTGAGTTCTTACAGGGCCCTAAGTGAGTGAAAAACACAGAGTTTGTCATCATCAAAAGGGAGAATTTGTTGGCCCAAGTAAATGTGAAGTTTTGAAGACTGACAAAAGAACTCAGACATGGACCAGGTCCATCCTGTGAAGCACAGTCGTGATGAACACAAACATGTGAGATGTATGTGAAGGAGATAAATCTAACTTATCAGAAGTAATATCTCCTGATCATGATCGAAAAGGTTGCATATTGGATAAGGAGAAAGATTTTTTACACAAAGAGAACACAGTTTAGGAAAAGGATAGAGTTAGAGTATGAGATCAACTAGAACTCTTCCACCATGGAAAAGTAGCATTTATATCCTAGTCAATCTCTAATTACTAACCCCTTAAATATCAGTGTTGTTCTCTTTTATAGGTAATGCACATAAGCAAAAGTTAAACATGAATTAAGAGCAAAATAGCAAGGCAATTTTGCAAGCAATTAGTTGAACCAGATAGAAGAACCAGTTCCAAGTGTTTATCTTTTATTCTAGTTTAATTGTATTAGGTGATTTTACATTGTACCTTTCAGCTTTTATAGAAGCAATTGTATTAGGTACTTAGAGTTTTCAAGTTAGAGTTAACTTGAAGTTGTCGCAATAGTTGAGGTTGTGTGCCACAACAGGATTAGAGTTAATCCTAGGTTTACAAAAGAGTTTTTGTAAATGCAGTTTTTGGCTCAGTGATTTTAGTGAATAGTTTGGAAAAATCCTACTAGAAGGTAGGTCGTAGTTTTTATCACCTTTTAAGCCAGGTGTTTTCCACGTAAACATCTTCGTGTTCTTTATTTTCTGTACTTATTATTCCGCAACAGTAGTAGTTGGAACACATAGAAGAACCAGGTCCTTCTATACTCAAGTTAAACAAAAATTGGGTACTACACAAATCACCCCCCTCTTGTGTGGTATTGAAGTCTAAAACATCTGGTAGAGTGTTTGTCTATGCGTTGAAGTAGTGAATAACTTGGAAGGATGTTTACTCAATGCAAGATTAAGAGATTCAAAATTTTATTTCCCAGCGGAGGAGAGGCAATCGGGCTATAAATGTTCAAGTTTGGTTTAATGGAGTAACGAGACTTGGTATTTTTGAGCGCGGTGGAATTTTCATCTGTGATGTGGTGTCATTGTCCCTGTTGAATATGTTAAGTTCGCCGGTGTTATGGTTTTCTTTAATTTGCCTTTGGGACAGAATAACACGTGGATTTTATGGTAGGATGACTACACGCCTTGAGGAAATTTTAGAGTGATTTGGGATTTATGGTGGTCGGTGACTAGGTCTACAAACTTAATTTGAAACATTGGCTATTATAAGGCGGGAGATTTGATACAACAAAAAGGAGTTGCTTGATATGAAGAAGGATACAACATGACTTTGGATTTGAAGATACAGTCGCACCTTTTAGTAGATGTCAAATGGGAAGTGAACGGACTATTCAGCTGGTGAATGAGCACGGGCTCAAGATGGGTTACTAATTTTGTAGTAATTGTGCTCGGTGTAGCACCGTTGGAAGGTTTCAAGGAATTTGGCGGGTCGATAGTGCGGGTCACGTTAGAGAGGAAGGATGAACCTTGGTGGGTTTCAGAGTTATGCAGTGGTGGCTTCGTGCTAAGTGGGAGAGTCCCATCACCTATGATTAGATTGCATGGTTGTCTATTTGTGAGGTTTCTGGTTATCGGTGTATTGATGGGTTATTACGACTAAGTAAAGAGAACATCAGTGGTGATTTGAGCAATGGGGTTGAAGATACTATAGTTGGCCTTATCAATTTATGTCCAGGCTTTGGGAAGACTCAGGATCTATGCTTCGTGTAGAGGTGATCTGCAATAAAAGTTATTTAGCCGGGTGCTTCTTTGAGAGAGTGTTCAGGTACTAGCAGAGCCTTGGAGTCGATTATATTTAGGACCAAGTCAGAGTGAGCGACTCTCAGCCACGGTCCTAGTGGATTCAAAGGGTAAAGTGTGGTGCCTAAGGATTTTGAGTCCATAGTATGGTTGAGAATCTAGCTTGTTGAAGAGGGTTATGAAAAATGGGCTTGGAATGTTTTATGTTAACTTCGGTCTGCAATGTAGCATTGGAGAAAATGGAAGAAAATAACTTCGGACTCATAGAGGAAGTATCAGAATGAGTATACCAATTAGCAATAGTTGAATTGGCATAATGGTGGTAGTGATTAGTTCCTTCAGGGTGTTAAGTTATACATGTGAATTGTGGTGGTGTGTGCGAGGCTTGACGACTACCGTAATTGATTTTATTTGGAGGCTTTTGAGTATTATGGCCTATTATGTGCAGATGGATCTTGGAAGAGCTATGGTGGTTTAAACCACTACTTGAGGTTGGTATTTTCTACGGGTATGAGAATTCAGTCACGTGTTGCAATGGTTCTCTTGAAATGAGTTAAGTAAAAGGTTTCTATATGATGAAGTATTTACTCAATCAGTAGTCCAGTATTTAAGATGAAATTCTTGTACTCTTGCGCATTGGCATGATTAAGTACAGTGAACGACATGGGATTCAAAAGTTGAGGATCAAAGATGCAGTTTGGTGTTGACAAGAATGTCAAGAGCTCAGATGAGCGGGAAAGTATTCAGATGGTTAGAGTAAGTTGGTATTGTCTTTAGAGTCACCGAAGATCGGTGTCTTGTGTAAGAGGCTTTGAGTACTAATTTCGGATTTTTCATTTGCTTTACAACATTTGTACGACCGGTGGTATGGATGTGCAGACTTGTTATCTGGTGCGGAAGGTCGTGAGAGCATGTCCTATGGGAAGATTGTATAAGTGTGACATGTAGTCACTTGATTGAGTGAGGGACTGAAACCAAGTATGGGGATTGTGGTGCTATCGTTCATGTGAGAATTTATGCCTGAAGGGTGCCTGGTTCATTTGGTTGTGGAATGTGGAAGTTTGTTCCGAATCGATGACTGTTCTTGTGTATTATGGGAAGAAGGGTTATTGTGGATCCTCAGAAGGTTATTGGCCTAGTACGGTACGATAAGAATCGGCTTGAGGTTCGTGGATGGATCTGGAATATGAATGTAGGCTCTATATCAGGCCGGATATGTTCACTTCGGTGTAGCGCTCCTTATGGAGGAGTATTCGGACGTTGGATGTTATTTCACCGTTGGCTATTTCATGTAATACCATATTGTGCCGTTTGAGTTGTGAAACAACATGATAAATTCATGTGTGTTGAAGTTCTACGTAGCGATGGTGTTACGTGATCAAGATGGCGCTCGAGATGCAGATCATTTATTTCACCTTAGTCGTGCTTGAGCTTTGTAGTGTATGACGCTATCTGTCTCCCCAAAATTTTTATTATGCACTCCGCGTGCTTGTGGTTAAGATTCGAGTAATTCACAAGTATGAGCATTTTAGCTCGGTAAGTAAGTCCTTCATAGATTATTATGTGTGGATCGGGTGGCACGCAGCCACGGGTATCATGGTTGGATCGGGTTGCATGCCGCAACAGTGTGATGTTAGTTAATAGTTTCCCATGTCTATTCTTGTGTGTTTTGTTTCCCATATTCTGAGGAAGGCTTATTACACCTTTTCCGTTGTCTAATTAGTTATGCGGGTTGAGTAGTCCTTTCCAGAGTTTGTTTCCTTATGTATCATATTCGAGTTTGTAGCTTGTTGGCACATTGCGACATTATATGAGATTTTTGGCAGTGTCTTAGGTGTCTTATGGCTTGGGCAGCTTATACTGGGTGAGACGAGATTATGAAACCTAGGACGATCGAATTTATATGAAGTATATTAAATAGCAAATATAGTTATTTGGTTCATAATGAGGCAATGGTTCTTGTCAAGAGAAGGAACACAATGAATTATTGACTCAGCAGTTGGTCATGAATTTCTACACATCTTTTCCGTCGTGGCAGTATTGCAAGAGTTGGAACAAAACATATATAAGTCATGAGGTGTGTGTGAGCATCAAATTCGAGAAATGTCGGCTATTATTATCAGAGGCTGTCATTATGGTCATGTGAATTATGCGGTGTATGGTTTTAATTCAGCAAAGGCATGCAATCATGTTTTGGTACATCGTTTGGTTATTGATATGGTGTTCGTATGCTGGAAACAGGCCTAGTAGAGAATTCCGGGTGTTGGAATTTTGCTCTAAGGCTTATTTGGCTAAGTAAAAAGGGAGAATCTCCAGATTTGTTCGAGCAAATATGATCAACTGAGTTGTGATAGCACGGGTGGGTGCACGAGGTGTTAACCAGTGATTTCGGACAACTCCAGAGCAGTTCTTAGCACGTTCGAGGACGAACGTATATTTAAGTGGGAGAAAATATAATGACCCGATCGGTCGTTTTGAGCTCTAGCGCGTCATCCGGCAGTTTGTGGCCATGAGCAGCTTCACTTTAGGTATTACGACTTGTACGCGTGGTCAGAATTGAATTTTTGGAAGTTCGGAGTTGATTTGGAAAGAAAATTCTCATTTCGGAAGCTTTAAGTTGGAAGAATTAACTAAGGTTGGATTTTTGAGTAAACGACCTCGGAATTGGGATTTGAAGGTTTCAACAAGTTCATATGATAATAAGTGTATGAGTCATATTATAAGTGATGTGGGGTCTAAGGAGAGCCTTAAATGTAAGTCAAGTTGGAAATTACATGATAGACAAAAGTTCCAAATGAGTACACACAAAGCCTAACTTTGGACGAACATGCATATATATATATAGAATTCTATTTAGAGTGAATGTCTATCTTGTAGAGAGTTTTACTTTATGGCTAAGTCATTTTCCCTTCATAAATAGAGGGGTCTTACCCCATTGTAAATCATTTCAAAATTCAATAAGAATTTTCTCTCTCTTTCTCTGCAATATTGTTCTTCTACTTTTATTATTTTCATCACACGTTATCAACATGAGACTCTTCCATCTCAAGAAGCTCTTTGAGAAGATTAAGGTATAACTTTTCTCCTCTTTTTAATTATGACTGACATTATGAAAAGAAAGTTCGTTGCCCATGAAATTTTGGGCAAGAACTATATGACATGGGTGTTGGATGCTGAAATCCATTTAGATGCAATGGGTCTTGGAGACGCCATTAAAGACAAAACTAAAGCATCCACCCAAGACTGTGCTAAGACCTTGATTTTCTTGCTCCATCACCTTGATGAAGAGTTGAAAATAGAATATCTCACAGTCAAAAGATCCGCTTGTTTTGTGGAATGACTTAAAGGAAAGATATGACAACTTAAAGTTGGTCACTCTTCCACAAATAAGATATGATTAGGCTCATCTGAAGCTCTAAGACTTTAAGTCTGTTTCTGAATATAATTCTGTGATGTTTAGAATTACTTCTAAATTGAAACTCTGTGGAGATACTATCACTGATTATGATATGCTTGAAAAAATATTTACAATGTTTCATGCCTCCAATATGGACATGCAACAGCAGTACAGAGTGAAAGATTTCAAAAAGTACTCTGAGCTGATTTCTCTTCTCTTTGTGGCTGAGCGAAACAATGACTTGCTCATGAGAAATAACGAAAATCGATCCACTGGGTATACGCCATTGCCTGAAGTGGATGAGGTGTATTCCCATTATGCTAAGCGTGGAAAAGGCCGTGACCCTATTCGTGGTCGTGGCCGTAGACAAGGAAGAAATTTTTCTGGTGTTAATCACCCCCCAAAGAAAAATAACCACCAAAAGTGGAAAGGGAAAGATGAGAAGCCAAAGGCAAATGGTTCAGAAACTGAATGTTATTGTTGTGGTGGAAAAGGGCATTGGAAAAATATTTGTCTGTGTACCAAGACATTTGGTTGAGCTTTATCAAGCATCTCTAAATAATAAAGGCCCTGAAACTAATTTTGTCTATAACAATGAATTTGACATCACCCACTTGGATGTGGCAGACTTCTTTGAGCACCCTGATGGAAAAATAGACCACTTGATCGGTGATGGATCCGTGGTTAAAGATGATTGAGTAGTTTAAATTTTATTTTTGTCAATTCGTAGGAGTTAGTTAATAAACATCATGTAATCATAGTTCTTTACATGAGTAGCAGTGATTAGTATCAATTAATATTATTTGTTTTATTAAATAGTCTTTGTTCTTTTTGATTAAATATAATTCTAGTATTCTTTGTTGTCGGAAACAACTAAAGAGAGTATGGTAGTTTTCAGAAATTATGATATACTATACTTTTACATATATAATATATCTATGTAACAAAATATACATAACGATAAAATTGTTTTCCCCTAAAACTTTAGAATGAGCTTTGAATTGCAAAAGGTTGCATGTTAATTTCGTTCGGTATTTTCTTGAGTTTTTCTTTTTACGTTAGCTCCTGTATTAAAAGAAAGAACATCTACCTTTCTTTACGAGCGTATTACATTTTCACAGTTATCTACAGATAGAGACAGAACTAATATTAGAGTTCGTTTTATCCATAAACAGTAACCAACGTCAATGATAATAAATCAATAGGTATTGTTTTAGCATATCAATTCATTCAATTTTTTTTTGTTAAATGCTAGAATAAGTTCACGAATTTATTTAATAGACAAGAATATACTAATGTTTATTTGTATATTTCTTTTGTATGTCAAACCATGGGAAGCAAATATAGATACTTCACAAAGCAAACTTGGATCAAAGTTCAATTGTAAAAATATTTGTTTAGTTGATTCATGTACAACACATACAATATTCAAAGAGAAGAAATATTTCTCTCATTTAAGTATGTGTAAGGCAGTTGTTACTACAATTTTTGGTAGTAGTAATTTAATTGAAGGCTCTGGAAGAGCTACTATAACTCTGCCTAAAGGAACAATACTTATCATAGAGAATGCAATGTTCTCCTCCAAGTCCAAGAGGAACTTATTGAGTTTTAAAGATATCCGCCAAAATGGATATCATATTGAGACAATAGATGAGAATAATCTTGAATATCTCATCATTACCAAGAATGTCTTTGGCCAAAAGAGGGTTATTGAGAAGTTCTCATCTTTATCTTGTGGCATAAATTGAACAAGAATTAGTGCAATTGAGTCACATTCTATTGTAAACCAAAAAGTTACTGATTCCAATACTTTTGTACTTTGGCATGATCGATTGGGACACCCTGGATCAATTATGATGAGACGAATTATAGAAAACTCAAATAGGCATCCATTAAAGAATTTTAAGATTCTTTTAAATAATGAATTTTCTTGCACTTCTTGTTATCAAGACAAGTTAATTATAAGACCATCACCAACAAAGGTTGAGATTGAGTCCCCTGCGTTTTTAGAACGTATACAAGGGGACATTTATTGACCTATTCACCCACCTAGTGAGTCGTTTAGATATTTTATGGTCTTAATAGAGGCATCTTCTAGATAGTCTCATGTGTGCCTATTGTCATCTCGCAACCTCGCGTTTGCAAAATTAATGGCACAAATAATTCGATTACGGGCACAATTTCCCGATAATCCAATTAAGTCTATTAGACTTGATAATGCTGCTGAGTTTTCATCCCAAGCATTTAATGATTATTGCTTATCAATTGGGATAAAAGTGGAACATCCTGTAGCTCATGTTCACATTCAAAATGGCCTTGCAGAGTCTTTAATTAAACGTCTGTAATTGATAACAAGACCGTTACTCATGAAAACAAGGTTGCCCATTTCTATTTGGGGTCACACCATTTTGCATGCAGCAATGCTAGTTCGTCTCAGACCGACAAATTATTATAAATATTTCCCCTTGTGATTAGTTTTGGGTCATGAACCTAATATATCCCATTTAAGAATTTTTGGATGCGCAATATATGTGCATGTAGCACCACCATATCGCACCAAAATGGGTCCCCAAAGATAGTTAGGAATATATGTTGGGTTTGAATCGCCCTCCATTATTCGTTATCTCGAAACATTGACGGTGGATTTGTTTACTGCACGATTTGCAGACTGTTGATTCGATGAGACACTTTTTCCAAAATTAGGGGGAGAAGTTGGTGAAACCAAACGGGAAATTTTATGAAAAAATCCATCATTATCTCATCTTGATCCACGTGCCTCTATTTGTGAAAAAGAGGTACAAAAGATTATCCATTTGCAGAGAATAGCAAATCAAATGCCAAACGCATTTACAGATTTCAAAAGGATAACAAAATCACATATCCCTGCAGAGAATGTTCCAATCCGTATTGATGTCCCTGTTGGACAATCTTCTAGTATCATAGCTAATGAGTCAAAAACACGCCTAAAACATGGCGGACCATTAGGTTCCAAAGATCGAAATCCTAGAAAAAGGAAAACAAATGATCAAAATGACACTATGAAAGAATCTCATGAAGAAATCAACGATTTAATAAATTCTGAGATTCATGACGAATCCACTGAGCCCGAGACTCAAGAAAATAAGGAACTATCAATAAATCAAATCGATATTGAGACAAATTTGAATCGAGTGGATATAATGGTGGATTATGTCTTTGCATATAATATTGCATCTAGCATTATGCAAGATAGTGAGGATCTTGAACCTCAATCTATTGGAGAATATCGACAAAGATGTGATTGGCCAAAATGGCAAGAAGCAATCCAATCAGAGTTGAATTCACTTGCAAAACGTGAAGTTTTTGGGCCTGTAGTCAAAACACCTAATGGTGTTAAACCTGTTGGCTATAAATGGTTCTTTGTACGCAAGAGGAATGAGAAAAATAAGGTACAAAGATATAAGACACGCCTTGTTGCACAAGGATTTTCACAAAGGCCTAGTGTCAATTATGAAGAGACATATTCACCTTTTATGGATGCTATAACATTCCGTTATCTCATTAGTTTTGCTATCCATGAAAAGCTTGACATGCATTTAATGGATGTGGTTACCGCCTACCTTTATGACTCACTTGATAATGAGATATATATGAACATTTCAAAGGGATTTAAAATGCCTAATGCACATAATTCAAAGTCCCGGGAAATGTTTTCAATCAAATTGCAAAGATCTTTATATGGTCTAAAGCAATCAGGACGAATGTAGTATAATCGTCTTAGTAAGTATTTATTAAAGGAATGTTATATGAATGATGCCATTTGTCCATGTATTTTTATAAAGAAAACAACATCGGAATTTGTTGTACTTACCATATATGTTGATGACATAAACATTATTGGAACTCCTATAGAACTCCGAAAGGCAATTGATTATTTAAAGAAGGAATTCGAGATGAAAGATCTCGGAAAGAAAAAAATTATGTCTTGGTATGCAAATTGAACATTTGGCAAATGGAATTTTTGTTCATCAATCTGCCTACATAGAAAAGGTATTGAAACGGTTTTACATGGATGAAGCACTTCCATTAAGTACTCCGATGGCTGTTCGATCACTTGATGTGAATAAGGATCCATTCCGACCTCAAAAAGAGAATGAAGAGCTACTTAGTCCTGAAGTACCATATCTTAGTGCAATTGGTGCACTAATGTATCTTGCTAAAACTACAAGGCCTGACATAACTTTTTCAGTTAATGTCTTAGCAAGATATAGCTCTGCTCCTACAAGGAGACATTGGAATGGAATCAAACACATATTGGGTATCTAAAAGGAACTACCGATATGGGATTATTTTATGGCAATAATTGCAGTCCCGATCTTATTGGTTATGCTGATGCTGGGTATTTATCTGACCCCCACAAGGCTCGATCTCAAATAGGTTATGTGTTTACCTGTGGAGGCACTACCATATCTTGGCGATCAACTAAGAAATCAATCGTGGCTACTTCATCTAATCATGCTGAGATAATTTCTATTCATAAAGCAAGTCGAGTGTGTGTGTGGCTGAGGTCTATAATACATCTTATTCGAGACAAATGTGGTTTGAAGTGTGACAAACTACCCACAATTTTGTATGAAGACAATGCAACATGCATAGCTCAATTGAAGGGAGAATTCATAAAAGGAGATAGGACCAAAGTTATTTTTTACTCATGATCTTCAAAAGAATGGTGATATCGATGTGCAACAGATTCATTCAAGTGATAATATGGCTAATTTGTTGACAAAATCTCTACCGGCGTCAACCTTCAAGAAGCTAGTGCACAAGATTGGGATGCGAAGGCTCAAGGATGTGAATTGATGCTCTCATCAGGGGGAGTTAATGCGTGTTGCACTCTTTTTTCCTTACAAGGTTTTGTCCCACTATATTTTCCTTGTAAGAGTTTTAACGAGGCAACCAAAAGGGCGTATTATTAAACATGTGTACTCTTTTTCCTTTTCTAGAATTTTTTCCCATTGGGTTTTATTTTAGTTAAGGTTTTAATGAGGCACATTACTTATTGAGTAGACATTCAAGGGGGGAGTGTTATGAATAGAATTCTATTTAGAGTGAATGTCTATCTTCTAGAGAGTTTTACTTTATGGCTAAGTCATTTTTCCCCTATAAATAGAGGGGTCTTACCCCATTGTAAATAATCCCAAAATTCAATAAGAATTTTCTCTCTCTCTTTCTCTGCAATATTGTTCTTCAAATTCTCATTTCGGAAGCTTTAAGTTGGAAGAATTGACTAAGGTTGGATTTTTGAGTAAACGACCTCGGAATCGGGATTTGAAGGTTCCAGCAGGTTCGTATGATAATAAGTGTACGAGTCATATTATAAGTGATGTGGGTTCTAAGGAGAGCCCTAAGTCTAAGTCAAGTTATATATATCAAAGTTAAAGATCCAAATGAGTACACACAAAACCTAACTTTGGATAAGCATGCCTATATATATATGATGGACAACCTATCAAATGAATGATCTTCGAGTCTAGTTTATAACGCTTCAAATCGTTCGCCATTTGGATATTTCTACAAGGAGTTATGGATGTTTTAGTAAAAGGTGTCCAACGGGGAAAACTTGTAATACGAGGTATAACCTGCACAACGCAAGATACAACTCGCTGAAGCACCTATGCCTATATAAGGTAGTCATGGGTAGCAGCCATTTTTGGGGGTTTTCTTGAGCTAGGGATTGGTTCTTTCATGGTGGATTCGGCCTTGGGCTACTTAAGATTAAAAGGTGAGTTTTTTGGATATTTTAAGCACTAGTATTAACATCATTCAGTCTTTGAAATCCCTAGAAATCTTCCAAGATGTTCAAGAACACCAAATTTCCCAAACATTGGATTTTTAAGGAAAAGCTTCAAGAAGGTAATACTAATGCTTCAAGCTCATTTCTTATGAGTCGGTGAGAGTAATTCTTATATTTATTTTAAGTTATTATGGTCGGATAATTGATTTCATAAACCCTAGTTCATGGAATGAATAGTGTTCTTGAGAAAATGAGGGAAAGATAAATAGTGTTCTTAGAAATGAAATTAAAGGATGCAATGAACCTATGGAATCATTTTCTAGCTTAGTTGGAAGTGTTCAACTAAGTAATCACCAAATTGAATGTTTTGAAAATGTTGGTTAAAAAAGATGATGAATAGTAATTTGGCGGTATTGGAGAATTAATGTAGTATCATTGATGACTTCATATGGGTATTAAATGATAAGAGTGGAGTTGAATGTGCTAGTAAGTGAACGTATTAGACGATTTGAGCTAGAGGCTTGTAGCCAACTTGTGATCCATAAATGGATATTGATAAATATTTTTTAGTCATATTTTGATTGTAATTGTAGATATCAATTTGTTGGTGGCGTATGAGCATTTTACTCAATGTTACGATGTCGGAGGGGGATTAAAAGTTTGTGAATTTTAATAAAGCGAAAGCGAGTTTTGGAGCGTTGGGCATCTGTCAAGTTGTTTGAAAGGCTTGGGCGTCAGCTATGGAACTTCAAAGCGAGGTAAGTCTCTTTTCTAACGTTGTAAGAGGGAATTAACCCCATAGGTGAACTAAATTAATATATGCCTCTATTTGTGGGGGCTACGTACGCACGAGGTGACAGGAGTCTGTACGTAGCTACTAGCTATGCCTATGCCCGAGTAATTTTAGGTTTACACCATGCCTTGTTGATATTGTTGTTGATTTATGTTTATTGTTTGCTTTGAGAAGAAGCGAGATTGAGTTTGCTTAGTAAATGTCTTGAAAAGAGTTGAAGATTGAGGAATTTGAGATCTTAAAAGTTTTCATTTGAACTTCGTATTTTTGAAAAGAATTGAAAGAATATTATAATAGCTTAAAAAATCTATGTGTAACCGCGTCGCATGTATGTTTTGTGAGCGGGGTAATTTCCTTAAAAAGCATCAAGCTAAATTTCCCTTATTTTGAAAAAAATCAAGAAATAGATATGATTTTAATGTTAAATTTATATTTGACCGCGTCACAAGTATGATCCGCGAGTGGGGTGATTCCTTAAATTTATATTTTACTGCGTCGTATGTATGATTCACGAGCAGGGTATTTTCTTCTACTACTCTCATGGGATCGGGCCGTTTGCCTCGGCAGGATTTGTGTACCACACTCTCATGGGAGTGGACCGTTCGCCTCGGGAGGTTAATAGATGCATCTATGGTTCGCGTCGTTCGACCCTCAGTAGTGCACAATTTACTTTTATGTTGGATCGGGCCGTACACCTCGGCATTTCCTATATATATTATCCTCATGCAGTCGTGCATAATATTTGGCAAGAAGCCAATGTATCCGAGGTTTTCCACTGATTTGAATTATGACAACCTCTTTGGTTAAATCCACTATCTCTCTCTCTATATATATGTAAGCTCTGGTTACGGAGGAAACTTGCTGGTTGAGAGCTTGAGTAAAATTGTAAAGAGGAGAATTATACCACGTATTATATACATGTTTATTTCATATATTTACTTGGTTTCATATTTATTAACTTCTTTACAGTAATTGATATTGTTGGACCACTAGTAAGTGTCGAATTCGACCCCTCGTCACTACTTCTTCGAGGTTAGACTGGATACTTACTAGGTACGCATTATTTTCGTACTCATACTATACTTGCTGTACATTTTGTTGTACAAGCATATATACATTTAGTGGCCTTGTGGACGCAGCGGTGTGGTTTACATGGGAACTTAGACGAGCTACATCTTATTTGCGATCCATAGCCAGCAGAGTTTCCTTCAGAGTATTGGTATTTCCCTTTCTGTCCAAATTGTATTCCGGACAGTTATGTATTTTATTTTATTCCTTAGTAAACGCTCATGCACTTGTGACACCGGGTTTTAGGATGATTATGGGTTATTCAGTATTGAAATTGTTAAAAATATTATTATTTATTGTGTAAAGTCCATCTTTTACTATTAAATTGAAAAAAATCATGATTTCAAAAATACTAAAATGAGAATTAAATTGATTATTTAGTGTTGGCATGCTTGAGAGTGGTGTCCGGCGCCATCACGACCTTTAATGGAATTTGGGTCATGACATAGTCGAAAGAGCATAACATCTAGCCTAGCCTCCCCCTCTAGGGTGACTCCTAGCCGCCCAACCTCCACCTCTTGCTGGCTGTGCAGATAAAGCTGCAACTGGTGCGGAAACAACGATCCGAGAAGCTTGAGGACCCTATGGAATACGTGGAGCCTGAGTGTTCTATAGAGGTGAACCCCTCCTGAGTCTTGGCCAGTCCCTCACCATATGACGAGTATCACCATACTCAAAACAATCTCTTAAAGGACGTGGTTGCTGAGACTGGCTCGGTCCTAATCAGCTGGACTAACCACTGAAAGCACCTCGTGCTGGAGGTGCATTAGACAATGGCGATGCATAATGGGCAACCTGAGACTTGGGAGTAGCTGAAATACTGCTGGAAGCTGGAAGTGCTAAATGAATGGGACAACTCACATATCCTCTACCATGACGAGCTACAACTATGTGCCAGAATCTCGAGGCCTCTTGTCCTCCCTCTCCTCTCTCCCCTGTCCCCACATACCCTTCAATATCCGAGCGATCTCCACAATGTGCTAGTGTAGGGTATCAGTCTCCAACTCTCGAGCCATGCTGAATATAATATCATGGTTGAGCCCCTCGATAAATCGATAGACTCGCTCTCTGACTATGAAGACTAAGGCTGGTGCATGTCTGGACAACTCGCTGAACCTGGCAGCATACTCCGACACGGTCATAGCACCCTGATGCAACTGCTCAAATACCACACGCCATGCATCCCGAAGGCTCTAGGGAACAAATTCTCTCAAAAACATCTCTGAGAACTGAGTCTATGTGAGTGAAGTTTCCTGTCACGACCCAAACCGATGGGGCGCGACGGGCACCTAGTACCTTACTCAACCGAGTACCAATGTAATGTATCTTTCTTATTACATTATCATATACACGTGACATACGGGCCTAATAGTCCAACATGATTATTTATAAACTCAAAACATAGGCCGACAAGGCCGTACAATCTTTTACGTACATAACATATGTCTACAAGCCTCTAAGAGTACATAAATGTCATAAAGGTCGGGACAGAGTCACACCATACCAAACAATACACATCTAAATCCTACTAACCAAATGGGCAACTCCGACGCAAATGGAGCACACCAACATCTTCTGCTGAGCTGATAACCTACTTGGAGGGCTCTCGTCCTGTCTATCGGGACTTGCGTGCATGAAACGTAGCATCCCCAGGCAAAAGGGATGTTAGTACGAATAATGTACCGAGTATGTAAGGAACATAAATAAGTACATAAGAGACATGGAAGAAATATAGAGTACATGACTCAACCTGTAAGTCTGAATAACTTTGTAAAACATAAATTACTTTTAGCGTCATGCGTATGCGTATGAATGTCATGTCGTGCATAGGTACATGTTTCATAACATCATCAGCCTCTGAGGGCATCCCATCATATCATATCGGTCACTGTGGGCAAAATCATCATCGTATACCAGCTGATCAGGTGGTGGTGCATATATAACGCCATAACCTTTCCCATATCCCATATACATATATATACATACATATATACGCGTATATAATGCCGTTTGAATCATATTTCAGCCACTGTGGGCAACATCATCATCATATACCAGCTGATCAGGTGGTGGTGCGTATATAACGCCGTAACCTTTTCCCATATCCCATATACATATATTTACATATATACGCGTATATAACGCCATCTGGTCATGGGTCAATGCACATGTATAAATGAGTGAAATGCATGAAAAATACATAATAATCTCGATATTCCTTCCGGATAAACTTTTCCAACTACGTATTATTCTGAGACCCATGAACAGAAGATAATAATAATTCTCACTTATGGGAAAACAATAATATACGCATCTCTAGCATTTTTACGAATAGAGTCATTTATGGAAGTTGTGCATTTGCACTTTTCGTTCGTATCGTATGGATCATGCCAAAAGAAAGAAGGGATAGCCTTAACATACCTGGAGTAGGGAAAAATCCGTATAATATTCTTGACAAAAATTGCACCGTACTCTTTTAGAACCGCAAAATTTTACGTTGCTATTATTTCAACAAATTTTCGTTGGAAGTTTTTCAGAATCGAATTTTGGCTTCTGCTCCAAACTTATTTGAACTTAAGAATGAATTGATTTTGCTCCAACATATTTGAATTTTAAGAAACTGCTTCAACTCTTTAGCGTTTTTGAACACTAAGAAGGGATTGAATTGCTATCTAATGTATATGACTAAATTTGACTAAGACCAAATGATTTATACATTTCATCATAATAAGCACATATGACTCTTAGTCATATGCTTAAATTGTGGTCCACTGCCATATTTCTTTGTGGATATAATTAATTAAGTTTTATCCACTTATTATTTTATCGGGTAATGTCCTCTTACTCGGTAATTACTCAATTACCCGCATAATTTAAAAATTACCACAAATTACTTAAAATTCTATTTATTTTTAAAATACTTCATATATACATTATATATTATACTACCGTGGTTATATGGTACCTTGCTTGGTACTAGTTCATAAATACCAAGTATTTTAGCTCAAGCCATATTTTATCCCAACATGCCAAACTTGGACGAAAATTCATTTTCTTTGTCTTGCTCCCCCTTTCATCTTTACTAATCACTTGTGAAATTGCATAATCCTTATAATTCCAAAATAATCTTTTTCTTAGACTGATGTCAGTTATCTTACGACAAATATAACGTAAAATACAGCAGGATGCAACATTGTCGTAATATAATACTGCGGGACGTAAGATTGACGTAATATTGCGGGGCATAACATCATTCCCCCCTTTGGAACATTCGTCCTTGAATGTTGGCTGATGCTCTTATAATTTTCGTAACTTATAGCTCTTGTAAATACCTTAATATTCTTCTTGCCATTTAAGCAGTTGCTCTATGAATAAATCCAAAGTCTAGGATATTTCCCCCCTTTAGTCTTTTTGCTCATATCATGACTTGTGGTCGAAATCTTCCTAATCTTACAACTTCTTGTTACCTCCTGTCATGCAGCATGTATGACCCTGACTTTGTAGGTGCACTTATGCAATTCATATTTCCTTTTTCCTTTTATTTTTTAGTTAATCTATAGGCCTTACTTTGTATATACAAGGCTTAATAGGATGCCTCTCTGGGCCTCTATAGGTATACTAAAGTCCTTTACTCGATACTTTGTAGAACTTGCGAATATGGCCATATCTTCTTTCATAGATCTGGTTATCCGTTTATATGACTTTACTGCATTTCCATGGGTTATACTATACCATAATTTTTTTTATCTTTACTGAGGTATGCTTACCAAGCTCCCAATTACTTTTGTTACCTATCCTTTAGGTATAAATCTCAGTCCTTCAATGCTCCTTCATTACTGTTCGTTCTAAGAATCATGGCCCAATCTCATGTCATACTTTATAACTTGTATCCGACCATTGTTGATTCGCCTCAATGTTGATCTATAATCCTCTACTTGAAGACTTGAAACTTCTTACGTAATATATTACCGCTAGGGCTTACATTGCATTGAGGAATATTTGAAGTGTCTCAATGTGATTCACCTTATGGGGGTATCATAATTTCATGCCGCCAGCGAAATCTTTTCTCCTTCTCTTCTTCTATTTTCCTTTTTTTTTCAAATCATTATTCAAACAAAGGCCCAAACGTCATCCTTTATCTGTCATAATTATACCCTTATTGTATTATCATGGCAACATTCCATCTTTTCTAAATGCTACTAGTCTTAGACTCCTTTGAGTTCATTCAAGCTATACTGATCTTTCTATAACTTTAGAGAAACCATCAGCTCTTCTTATTTTCATGGTCTTAATCCCGAGGACTTATCCATTCTCGTCACCTTCTCACTCGCCTTTTATTATCCTTTCTTCCTTCTTCCTAAAACCTTGTCGCTCTACCATACTTTATCTTGCAACCTACACATATCTATTTATACTACTTGCAACCTTTCTTCAACTTGCTTGCACTATAGATTTCCTTATATTATTCTGGAATATCAAGCAAGACATCACATTGTCTCTAACTCTTTTTAACTACACCTCTCGATACATAGAAATTATAGATGGGAAGATATACCACTAATGATGCCATTATCATTCCTGGATATTGAATCTCAGCACTTTTAGCCTTCTATCCGAAGTATGAACTATTCACATATTCTGCCTTTGAGTATCTCATACGCTGTTCACCTTTACCTTACTTACCTTAAAATCTCGTATCCTATCTTCTACCTCTTTCATAACCTCCCTTCCACCTAGGTGTAATTCACGTCCATAACTTGAAGCTCTATTATAATACTCGCACCTCTGGTACATACATAATCCGGTGGGAGCTTCCTACTAACTTCTTATGAGGCTGGTACTTCTTCTAACTAGCTTCCTTATAGAGCCATTATAGATTAAGGTCGTTGTGTTATTTCTCTTGAACGTCTGATATTAAGAGCGATTCTATCATTTTCTCAAGCACATTTCTATAATTTTTCTAAGTTCAATAATCAGACTCCTGATTTACTTAGGTGTTGTAATCCTTTAGTTTCCTCTTCCTTGTGATCAGCCTTTACATAGTCTTAAGCTATTTTCCGATCCGTGGCTCATGGTATCAGTTATTACCTTACCTTTTCATGGGCATTATGGAATATCCAGGATACAATCTTCTAACAATTCAATCCTTTGTATATGCCCTGGGCTCAATTCATTCTTTTAACTTATACCGGAGTCTTCTATGGCTGTATGATTGTCAACAAATATGCTGTCTGGATAATGCTCCAAAACCTTGAGTGTATCCAAAACGTACTAACTCTGGATCATTGATCGAATAATTCTTTCGTTCCATCTTAGATTTCTTTCAACGTAAGCTATTACTTTTCCTGGTCTTTCTGCCCCCCCCGTTGAGTCCATACTTAGCTTATCTTAGTGCCCACACTTGCCAGAGTTTTTTTTATACAACTTATATGATCTCGAATATTACTTTTAACTCTTACTTCCCGTTCAATAGCCACGGTAGGTGCCACTTTCCTTTGGAATGCTTACAATATTGTTGCGAGATTGTTGTTACACGACCATTTCCTCTTTAGGTCGTTGTGCTTAGGTTGAAGCCTTCTTTCTTATTTCCTCAACTAGACTTTCGTTGTACTGCTTAGGGAGAACCCTTGACCCTCGTAAAGCTGTTAGCTTATTACAGACTTTTTGATGTCCTTCCTTGCCTGTAATTATCAGTAGTTGCTTACCTTCGTGCTCTTGTGCTTATGGGGTTGCTTCTGAACTGATATTTTGATTGCCTTCCCAGTGGCACTTTCTTTTATCCCCGTAACACTCATACGATACCTTTAACTACCCCAACTCTTATTTGAATATATCTCAAGTATTATAATGATATTACTGTGAGGCTGAATTCTCCATGTTGGGGTTTACTATATTTATCTTGCATGATTTGCTGATTTGTCTGTAGCCTCTTGTCTAGTCATGACTAGGCTCTTCCTGAATCAACTACCAACTACTCGTCGGCCCATTATCATTTCCATTTTTTTACGTAATCTTTCTTGGGTTATTTCCTTTGTTTTAACTTACGTCTCACACTGACTCCTTATTTATTAATAACAGCTCGGGCAGGAACCTTTACTTCCTCTCCTTGACGTCGTTCTTGCACAATATTCTTGAATCGTAGCGTATCTGTTAGAATTTGAATAAGTGCCATCTCATTCCACTTTCATTTATCGCATTCTTCCTTTACCATTCCATAGTCACTAGAACCACTTAATTCTGGCTTAGTGCCACATTACTTCATATTCCCCCCTTTAGGGTGCACTAAAATCTGAAGCCACGAGGATCTACCTATAGATGTTTTACCTCTTCATCTTTGGCATCGTTTCTTAACATCAATGATCCTTACTTGCCTTGCAGTAATTCTTTTGTACCAAGGATGACAAATTCCCTTATTCGCGAGGGTAACACTTAGCGTAACTGGCACATACAGTCTCTTAAGCTTAACTTTGCTCACATTGCTTGCTCTAGGGAAGCGTCTCCCTGAATGTCTATTCTCTGAATTTCTCATGAATCTTCTTCTGTTGTCCGTCCTATTATTACCGGAATGCAATATGAAATTCTCATGATGCTGACTATCGTCAAATCACTCAGTTCCCAGTTTATGTTTAGTTCATCTTGTTTACCAGTCCATACTAATTTCTATTACTATAAGGTCTAACTTTTCCTTCTGTTAATCACATTAGAGTTGTGAACTTATTTCTCGAAATGAGGATGTGACTTTATGGCCTATATTCTTTTATTGTCTCAAGGCATGTCATCTTTTGTCTTTTCCTTCACTTGACTGTAAACTCTGTAATACTGTCATCATTTTTTTGACCTACCATTATCATCCGTGTATCACATCTTACTCATAATGCTTCATTAACTCTCTTCTTATCTCCCGCTAATTATCTATGTCTACTACTTTACTCAGAAAACTTCAATACGATATTCTTTCGTTTTTAGCTTTCCTTTGCTCCATCTAGTGGCTCTTCAAGTTGCTTAACGTTCTCGCTTTACTAGGGACGCGAGTCACATTAAGGTAATATTTATCCCTTCAAGGCTTATAGTGCATGTCTTTGTAGTACTCATATCTGGCTGCACTATTTTTAAAGTGCACCATCTAGGTGTCTCACAAAGAGATCCATTAGCACATTTGCAATATCCTTCGGCAATGTCAACTGACGCAATCAATTCATCCATCATATCTTTCTTATACTACTTTTGTTAACCCCCATAGGGCATATCTGGAAGGCGTGCGACCAATTGTATATACCTATGTTACTATTGAATATAACTCAAAAAGCTTATGTTTCTCTGCCTCAATTATAAACACTGTTAACCTTCATTAACTAAGCGCCTCGTACCCTTCTTTATCTTGCTTCTCTTGCTAGTTGAAACTTGTTTTTATCTTTTTAATCTCTCATTGTCTTTCACCATAAAGGGGGATAGGTATTCTTGCCTTAAGGCTTTTTATTAGGAAGCTTACACCTTTCAGTACACCCATAATCTGCTAAAGACCTCATATTTACTTATCGTAGGCATCACACAAAAATCCAATTCCTCTGACTCAGCTCTTCCACAACTATCTCTCTTTCTAATCCTTCTTTCTGGATGTAGGCATCGTCTTATTATGAATAAAATAGAATTTTGGAACTTAAATTCTTATAAGTGAGTTCTACCATGCGATCTAGATAAGAAGAAAGAGTGACAATCCTAAATGCCCTGTAGCCTCCTGCTTAAAAGTGTGGTGCACGACACACCCATAAACAAGACTATACTAGATATGGCTTGTAGACTCCCTATGACAGAACTGCTCTGATACCACTTTTGTCACGATCCAAACCGATGGGCCGCGATGGGCACCCGGCACCTTACTCAACCGAGTAGCATCGTAACATATCTTTCTTATTACATTATCATATACACGTGACATACGGGCCTAATAGGCCAACATGATTATTTTTAAACTCAAAACATAGGCCGACAAGGCCGTACAATCTTTCACATACACGACATATGTCTACAAGCCTCTAAGAGTACATAAATGTCATAAAGGTCGGGATAGAGTCCCGCCATACCAAACAATGCACGTCTAAATCATACTAACCAAACTAGCAACTTCGAAGCAAATGGACCGCACTAACATCTTCTGCTGAGCTGATAGCCTACTTGGAGGACTCTCAACCTGTCTATCGGGACCTGCGGGTATGAAACGCAGCGTCCCCAGGCAAAAGGGACGTCAGTACAAATAATGTACCGAGTATGTAAGGAACATAAATAAGTACATAAGAGACATGGAAGAAATATAGAGTACATGACTCAACCTGTAACTTTGAATAACTTTATAAATCATAAATTACTTTTAGCATCATGCGTTTGCGTATGAATGTCATGTCGTGCATAGGTACATGTTTCATAATATTATCAGCTTCTGAGGGCATCCCATCATATCATATCGCCCACTGTGGGCAAAATCACCATCGTATACCAGCTGATCAGGTGGTGGTACGTATATAACGCCATAACCATTCCCATATCCCATATATATATATATATATATATATATATATATATATATATATATATATATATATATATATATATATATATATATATATATACATATATACGCGTATATAATGCCATTTGAATCATATTTCAGCCACTATGGGCAACATCATCATCATATACCAGCTGATCAGGTGGTGGTACGTATATAACGCCGTTAGCTTTTCCCATATCCCATATACATATATTTACATATATACCCGTATATAACACCATCTGGTCATGGGTCAATGCACATGTATAAATGAGTGAAATGCATGAAAACTACATAATAATATCGATATTCCTTTCGGATAAACTTTTTCAACTGCGTATTATTTTGAGACCCATGAACAGAAGATAAAATAACAAGACTTACGGGAAAACAAGAATATACACATCTCTAGCATTTCTACGAATAGAGTCATTTATGGAAGTTGTGCATTTGTATGTTTTGTTCGTATAGTATGGATCATGTCAAAAGAAAAAAGGGATAGCCTTAACATACATGGAGTAGGGGAAAATCCGTATAATATTCTTGGCGAAGATTGCACCGTACTCTTTTAGAACCGCAAAATTTTACGTTGCTATTATTTCAACAAATTTCCGTTGGAAGAATTTTTAGAATCGAATTTTGGCTTCTGCTCCAAACTTGTTTGAACTTAAGAATGAATTGATTTTGATCCAACATATTTGAATTTTAAGAAACTACTTCTACTCTTTAGCGTTTTTGAACACTAAGAAGGGATTGAATTGCTATCTAATGTATATGACTAAATTTGACTAAGACCAAATGATTTACACGTTTCATCATAATAAGCACATATGACTCTTAGTCATATGCTTAAATTGTGGTCCACTGCCACATTTCTTTGTGGATATAATTAATTAAGTTTTATTCACTTATTATTTTATCGGATAATGTCCTCTTACCCGGTAATTACTCAATTACCCGCATAATTTAAAAATTACCACAAATTACTTAAAATTCTATTTATTTTTAAAATACTTCATATATACTTTATATATTATACTACCGTGGTCATACGGTACCTTGCATGGTACTAGTTCATAAATACCGAGTATTTTAGCTCAAGCCATATTTTATCCCAACATGCCAAACTTGGATGAAAATTCATTTTCTTTGACTTGCTCCCACGTTCACCTTTACTAATCACTTGTTGAATAGTATAATCCTTATAATCCCCAAATAATATTTTCCTTGGACTGATGTCAGTTATTTTACGACAAATTTAACGTAAAATACTGTAGGATGCAACATCATCATAATATAATAATGTGGGACGTAATATTGCGGGGTGTAACTCTGCCTCGACCGGGCTACCCAACTCGTACGCTCGCCACCACTGATAAGCTGTTCCCTTTAGCTGGAGCATAGTGAAAGCAACCCCATTCATCTCCACCATACCCATAGTATGGAGGATACGATGGTACTCCTCAAGAAAACCCTGTGCATCCTCTGAAGCTAAGCTACTGAAAGTAGGAGGGTGGTACTTCTTGTACCTCTCGAGCCTGATCTGCTCCTCCTCAAATGCTGCTACCCTAACCTCGGGCTGAACTGGGACAATCGGCGACACTGGTATGACCTTTGGACCTGGTCAACCTGGATTCACTACTCTAGTGTACGGGCTGCGAGAGTTTGTGCTCCATAGCCTGGGATGTGGCCTGTGCAAGTGCTCAAGAATTGGGCGAGAGTCTCCTGAAGTGCAGGGGTAGTAACAGGCGTCTCAGGTGCCTGCCCTCTAACTGGAGCTACTGGTGGCTCCTCTATAGCAACTCAGGCAGTTGCTCTAGCTGCACCACTTGCCCATCCTTGACCTCTCGTGCCAGCCTTGGCCTCTCACGGCTCTAGCAGGGGCGCGGGTGTCTGATCATAAAATCCAATTGTGCGTGTCCTTACCATCTTTGAGAGAATAGAAAGATATATAGTTAGAATTTTTGAAGCCAACAAATTCGCACGATAAGGAATCAAAGAAGTGAAGCTTTTACTAACAGTTCCATAGACTTCTGAAGATAAGTACAAACGTCTCTATACCGATCCACGAGACTGTACTAAACATGCTTGTTACTCATAGCACCTATGAACCTAGAGCTCCGATACCAACTTGTCATGACCTAATTTTCCTCCATAGGATATCATGATGGCACATAGTCTTTAAGACTAGGTAAGCCTAACATATATGCAGAATATAGCTGAAATAACAACTAAACTCTCAAATACTCAACAACTATTATAAAGAAACCTTTGCAACTCAGCATATACAAATTCCCTAAAACCTGGTGATAATAAGTCACAAGCTCTAAGAATAAGTACCAATCATCCCTACACAAAAATGTGTCTATGAAGGAAAGAAAATGAAGTGGACTAGATAGAGGGGGACTCCGAGGCCTACGGACGCCGGAAGGTATATCTTGAAGTCTCCGAAGCTGAGCTCGTCTCACTAGTGTCTGGACTGGTAGGAAGTACCTGTATCATCATAAAAAGATGTGTAGAAGCATAGCATGGGTACACCACAACGGTACCCAGTAAGTGTCAGGCCTAACCTCAATAGAGTAGTGACGAGGTCAGGTCAAGGCCCTACTAGAATAAATAAGAAACGAAACGAGTAATTAACAATGTAATAATAATAACAATGGAAATAAAACAAGAAAGAATATACTAAGATTGGCTACACTGAACTAAGGCAAATAATGCATCACGAAATAAAACAAGGAATGTTATGCTAGGGAAATAAAGCAACCAAAACACAAGTAAAGTAATAGAAAAGTATCAACAAGAGTCACTATCGAGGTACCGCCTCGTAGTTTCAAATCACAAAATAATTCACAATCTTTCATTATATCACCGTGGGAGCCTTGTATTTAGTTTTGAAAATTATTTTTCGCGAAATAGCTTCCCGCATTTTATCCCATCTTATCACACCGCATGGCTTCATGAAGTTCTCCTACTAGCAACACGTGTATCAAACCCATTTTATCTCACCACATGCGTTTCAACCCCAAATTCTTATACCACCGCATGCGTATCAATATCACAATGTATCACAAGTCGCACCTCAAGTAACCAATATTGCAACTTGCCAAGAAACCAACAACAATAGTGCTTTCACAACAAATAGCCCATGGCTCAACCACAATATGCACAAGGGTCTCAACAATAACAACCGAAGGTGTATAACTCAACAAGAATAGTATTTCACAACTTTACAACTTTGACTCAAGGTAAATCACGACCTTCATAACTCTATACTAATTTCAACAACAAGATATTCCAAGAATAACAACTTCAAGTGAAGAACTTAAGTGTTAAATAATGAATAAGGAATAGAGGAAACAATACTTCAACTAAACATGTAAAGATAATTAACAAGTAAGAAATAAGACAAGTAGAGCATGTGAAGATAAACTAATGATGATGAATATAATATGTTAAGGTAACTCAATTAAGGCATGAAAGGAATTTACATAGATAAAACTGATCAATTTCCATATTAAGCCTATGTACACACTCGTCACCTTGCGTACACGGCTTTCACATATCACAATTACACAAACCAATTAGGGTGTTGTTACTTGCATTATATATTCTGTTACCTGCATTACATCTTCACTACATCTTTCGTACAGACGAGCCCTTGTTGGGGCGCTGCTTTTCATTCCCACAAGTAAAAATAGAGATTCAGATAATACCTCACAGTAGGTGATCGACTCAGCTGAAAGTTACCACGCTCCCTT
This sequence comes from Nicotiana tabacum, assembly GCF_000715075.1. Taxonomy (NCBI): domain Eukaryota; kingdom Viridiplantae; phylum Streptophyta; class Magnoliopsida; order Solanales; family Solanaceae; genus Nicotiana; species Nicotiana tabacum. The sequence continues at coordinate 51,216,733 of NC_134086.1, forward strand.
CTTCTGGAGTTGTTTAGTGAGCTGATAGGTATGGTGGTTGTATGTATATACATAGTTGAGTGCATCGGGGTCCTGTCCCAACCAGATGTTGTTGAGGTACTCTCTAGAGACTTGTAGACAGTTGTCTTGTATATAGAAGTCTTGTGTGCCTTTGTCGGCCTTCTTAGAGAACTCGTTGTGTTTATAGTGGCCTTATCGGCCTTGTTGTATATATATGTATGTTGGGCCTTTTATGCGTGTAGGTGGTTGTGTCTTTTGATCAGGTAATCACTCATTAGAGGCCTTGTTGGCCCACGTATAGTTGAGTATATTATAGGTATCAGGATTGGTATGCTCGGCCCTTAGGGCACCGGGTGCTGGCCATACTCCTAAGGTTGGGGTGTGCCAAACTTACTATCAAAGCAGGTCTGTCCTAGGAAATTTTACAAGTCCTCTCTAGTAGAGTTTTGTTTATAGGTGTTTTGCATGCCACACTAATAACCAGGAGGTTGTTGGGCATTTAGGATGTTTACTTTTCCTTCATGTTCTAGATCGTGCGATGGAACCGAGTCATAAGAAATGAAGTTTTTTACCGTAATCCTTGTTTGTCTTATAGCTGAAAGATGACTTCCATGGGAAGGACTATAGATAATCCAAGGGTTGCGACGGAGATGAAGGTGGGACTAAGTTACTCCATTAAGACATACCCATCTGAGGTTATGTTCTCTATTGAGAAAAACACATTAGAGATTATGCCCTCTATCGAGACAGATCCGTCTAAGATACAATATGAGTCACCACTGTGGGAGTCTCCGACCCCGATGGTATTAGAGGAGCCAAGAAGAGCTCCAGTATGACAAATTTTTCCTATGGCTCCAAGTGAGTAAGAAGTAAGGAGGGAAGCACAAGTGTTGACTAAATCAATTGATCCCCAGACCCCATACTATGATGGCTCACCAGAGGATGTGGGGTATTCTGAGGAATTGAGAAGTGCATGGTCTTGGGAGTCAGTTAACTAGGACTCGCCAACATCCATAGAACAAGACCCATATAAGGGTATTGGTCGGACCATGAGGGCTAGAATAGTGGGTACTTTCACAGGATTCCCAAGCGGTGAAAAACAATGCATTGAGATTTAAGGAACATAATAAGTTATGATGGAAGGTATATATGAAGTTATGATAAAAATATCTTTATACCCATGAGTGTGATCTTGAAATGTCATATGTTATACTGTGGTGATAATTCATAAAGCTTTGCCGGTAGGGCTAAGAGGGAAAAGAGTAATGTTATAGGGAGAGACTTAGATGGGATTTTAAGTTGAATGAAAGCTAAGACCGTGCTTATATTCCGATTCAAAGGTAAAGTATGATTGCTTTACTAGTAAGGTAACGATATATTTAGATAAAGGTTATATTTTTCTTGTAAAAGGATCACGGAAAGGATACGTATGTATGGTATATTGATGGATAAATTTCATCTACGCACATGTAAGTAACGAGTATTGTTAGTAATCAGTAAGATGCAAAGAGCTTATAAGCTAGAGGTGAAATACAAGTAATAGAATGAGAAAAAAGTATGGATTATAAAAGTGTGGATTATATGAGATTTTTAAGAAGGTAACTATTTTTAGTGCAGAAATGATTAATACTGATAAATAGGCTTAAAAAGGTAATGTATGATACTCGATGAGTTAAAATGCGATAGAAGCGGCAAAGGCGAACAACAAGGGCATGAATAGAATGTATCTCGAGAAACCCTACAGTTAGAGGGTTAAGCGACAGAGATATATGAGATGACCTCAAATAAAATTACCTAATGTAGGAGGAATTAGAAATGGAAGAATATCACGGGAAGCTTTAGAACAAACATGAGGCAAAATGTTAATGAAGGAATAGTAAAAAGCCAAATGGAAGATGACAACTAAAGACAAGAAAGCTATGAAGAGAAATGGTGACGAAAAGACTTGAAGAAAAATTTGAATCGTGTGATAGCAAGTTGTGTAATTCTAAGAACTTGCCTCGCTAGCCGACTGGACTAGTAAATTACTTAAAGGATAAGTTTTTGCAAGCTTGACTTAATTGGGGAATCACCTTAAATCACTGCAAGAAAGTTAAGTGACTATTTAAAAGGAACATATCAGAGGTGGATATTTCAAATACGTAATAGTACCGACGTTAGCAATACCTTAAGGTAAGTTCTAGACTTGGAGAGTTTTGACAGAACTTAGTAGCATTATAATCATAAAAGTGAGCGATTTCAGATAGAAAGAATGAGCAACATGGAGGGGGAGACCGTAGTGAGTTAATCAATGTTAGAATTTTACAAGGAAGCCTCATACTACATGATATATAAGTCTAGGGTATCAAGCAGACATATGTAATCCCACATATACGAACAACACGAGAATTGCCTCAACAAAAAGAGCATATCTTGGGAAGTATTAAGTCACCAAGAAAGAAGAACCATAATAGGATGCAAGGGTAGCAATTAGACCTATAAAAGAGGAGCATCCTAAAATGCTAGTGTTAAGTTACGCCCCTTAAGGGGGAGAGGAGGGGAGATCGACGTATTAGAAAGTCTAAGCAGAAGTGTGATCCGCTTGATGATTATAAAAAAGGAATAAAACTGCAAGCAAGGCAAGGATGTGTAAGACCGCAAGCAAGAAAAGCAAGTATGCGTGACGATCTGGGAGGAGCACGTAAATATGGACAATGAACTAATTAGAAGGAAACCGAGGGACAAAAATACGACTGAATCCTTTACATTAATAAATGAGCACGTACCCAAGGAAACTATTATGATTGTGGAATAAGGATGAACGGACAAGGAAAGCAGAAACAAGCCAAAAAGAGACCTAGTTACAACTAGGCCAAGAATGATGGAAGTGTCGACAAGGTAATAGAGTGGCGTATGAAGTTTGATTTCACGACAACACACATACAACCTCTATAATGTACATTTGTTAGATAAAGCTGAAAACAAGAGAGTGAAGTGAGATCTTACCCGAGACTGTAGAACTCAGGATACGGAGAGGAATAAGTGGCATTCCTAGTAAGGAAGTGAGGAATAACCACAAAAGGTGGACTAGAGAGGTCAACAAGGATATAACAAAGAGTTGAACTGTTAGTTATCAAGCATCGGGCGTTTTTGTCGAAGAATAGAAATCAAGGAGGATGTTGCAGATTATACACATAAGAAAACCCTAAGACATAAGAGCTAAGGCAGATGGAGCATACTATGAGTAGTCAAAAAAGGAGACTGCTTGACCAAGTGGATGGAGGAAAGCTAGGGGCATTATAACCCCTCATGAATATTACCACCATAAAGTAAGCACCTCGTACGTAGAGAAAAACCATATAGTGAATACGTTTAGATATTTAAATAAGTGAAACTCTACTATTTAAAAGGATAAATACACCATAGTAGTGAATACGGTGACGTAAACCACCCAAAAGTTGTAAACGAGTACCCTTCAGCATTAGAATAATAATAGAATCATGGACGATACCCAGAAATTGCAACAAAAGACAGAAGAGCCCAAGTTAAATTAAGTTGACGAGTATATTATAGAACCCCGAGAGCAAAATAAGCAACGGTTAAATGTCACCAAATCCGATCACGATAGAAAGACAAGTAAAAGTGACATTACGAATTGAGACCAAAGGAGAACCGATCTAATAAGGAAGAAAACAGTGACAAGAAGGGCCAAAAAGCCATGAGACTTATATGGTTGATATACCACATTGTAAATCCAAGGAAGGACTTAACAGCATTGACGATCTACTAGTAATTGTAAGACGTAAGCGCAAGGAGGATAAGGGAGATAAGAGCTATGAAGGAAAAAAGGGCTACTGACTAATGAATCCATGTGAACGAATGTGGTAACAAATAACCTTCGAGACTTAAATCACAATACAATGAAATGTGTGAATCAGGAAAGATGGGAAATATTAACCTTTTAAACAAAAGGCAACCTGCAAATATCACTTGCCATGACGGTACTAGTTCCGATATCCTGAAACCCACTATTAAGAGCTTGGAACAGACATAGTGACATAGTTCAAGGGGCCTTTAGGATTTAAGCTAAGGGAGTAATGCCAAAATGTAGGCATCTTAGTATTGACAGAAATTTTGCTAAATATTTAACGACAAGAGATAAGGAGGTGTAACATCGGTCATGAATTGACGAGCACACGAATATTATCTAAACCAAAAGAAAAAGATGAGACTATGTTGAGCACATGAATATCCTTGAAAGGCCAAAGCTCAAATATGTGTATCCCTTCAAGGGCATCCCACCTAAAAAGATCAACCGTAATAGAAAGAGTCGACTAGGAGGATAATGAGTCCACAAGCTAAATCTGGTTAAAAGTTATAAAGGACTCGAACACTGAGAAAACTACTAGATGAAAGAAGCAGAATTAACCCTATAAGGAAACAGTCACCCATAAAGATTCCTTCACACATGAATACAAGCTCGTATGGCCCTATAAGAAACACATGGTACTATGGATGGTTACATTTTGTACTGAAATCTATGACTTAAGCCCCGTGGATTTTTACATTCAAGAACGAATATCCTTAAGGGGAGGAAGTTATATCCCATATTTTAATACGTTAAAGTGTTTCGTGATTTATTCGACATAAGATCGGAGTTCAAGACTATTCTCAAGTTCATGAGTGTATAAAATCATGCATAGCACATGTTGGAAGGTTTGGAAGTTAAACGAATAGAACCAATAAAGTATCGTTGAAAGTAGGCAAGTTGGAAATGTTATAATCCGTACTTTTGGGATGAAGCAAGGGTGATTAAAATGATAAGAAGGTGATTTATGAAGTGTTTTAGTCGTATGATAGCCGTACGTTAAGATTTCAAGTTAAGTGAGTTATGGAACAAAAGTCGATAAAAGTTGTACAAGTTACATTCATAATTTTACTGAAAGTTTGGTTTAATGTTACTGGTATTTTCTCTCAATTTACTTACGGGATGATCCACTCATAAAATTTAAGGTCTATGAGTATATTTTTCAATCTATTAAACCATTTATTGATATGATATCAGAATAGAGAGATATTCGTATTTTCACAAACTGCAAAAGAAGCCCCTATAGGACCCACATAGGTGGTGGAAGTTTATCCTTTTGTTATAAAAATGGGGAAAGCCCTTATTTCTCTCATTTTATGACCAGAGCACACACCATATCTCTCAAAAGGCACTCTATGACCTCTCAAATATCTAAGGGTGATTTTTAAGGTAAACCTATATCTAACATCAAGAACCCGGTAAAGATAGCAAAAAATGCTTCTATGATATTGTGATGACATTAAGGATTGTTGTGAGCTAAGAGGATCTTGGATTTCGAGTTTTAGTTGTTGTATAAGGTAAGTATTAGTTGGTAAGATTGTTTGAAGCAAAATACTACAAGATTGCATTAAAATGGCCTAAGATATGGTTACTGTTTTGTTGGGTTATTTTGAGATGATAAATATAATTTTTGATGGCTGAGAAATTTTGGGATATAACATGATTATGTTGTGGATGCTGTTGTTAAAATTATTCATGTATCAATCAAGTGAAATGAAGAATAAAATATGTAATAACTATGAATTGAAAGTGAAGGTGGAAGTGTCGGCGTGTGGACTGTTTTTGGAAGGATTTTGAGCTAGGTTTCAGCTGGTTTTTGATGTAGTAGCTTGGGTGTGTTATTGTTTATGTTGTTCTTATTTTTTTATGCTGGTTTGAGTTGGATGGAAATGGAATTTATAGGAGAAATGCCGTCTGATTTTCTATAAGTGACCCACTAGCTTAGAAATATGTTTGTAAGTCCTTCAATAGCATTAACTACAGGTTTTATTGTCTTAATGTAGATTAAAGTCTTTGGGAAGATATACGTTGAGTCGTTAAGTAAACGACAAAGGTATGTAAGGCTATTCTTTTTTTTTGCATGACTTCGATTGTACGTAACGTAAACGAATGAGCTTCTAAAGATACTCCACTTTTAGAAGCTAGCAATACTTACATTGTTTTCCTTGTTATGGTATGATTCATGTTGATGTTGCTTCTCTTATTCTTTTGTTATCAAATATTGTTGGTATTTCCTAATTCTTATAAGATTCATGATGACGAGTTAGCTCTAATAAAATATACTAAGGTTACCGACCTTATGTCATTCTCAAAGGTTTAGAATATGATTCCATGTGTCCACCAGTGCATTATATATATGTACCTATTTTACTTTACCGAGTCGCACTATAGTAGACTGGGTACGACACCTATTGTGCATTCACTAATCAGTTGAGTTTATAAAGCTCCACGTGGACAAGTATGATTCTAGCGAGCATTATGATGGCCGAGTACGTTTTTACCGAGCGTATTATGACCGGGTATGATATGATGATATTCACATAGGCTTATTATGAGTTTTAGGTTGACTTTTATACTCTTCTTTCACATTTCGTATTTTATTTATGTGTGTTATCTGCCTTACATATTTAGTACATTTTTTGTACTGACAAGTCCTTGATGGGGCACTATGTTTCATGCCCACGGGTATAGATAGAGATTCAGACGATACCTCACCTACCTCACAGTAGGTGACCCGACTCAGCTGAAGGTTGTCACACTCCCTTCTTCTGGAGTTGTTTAGTTAGCTGATAGGTATGGTGATTGTATGTAGATACATAGTTGGGTACTTCGGGGTCCTGTCCCAACCAGATATTGTTGACATACTCTCTAGAGGCTCGTAGACATTCGTCATGTATATTATAGTTTTGTGTATCTTTGTCGGCCTTCTTAGAGGGCCTGTTGTATTTATATTGGCCTTATCGGACTTGTTGTATATATACATATGTTGGGCCTTTTCTGCATGTAGGTAGTTGTGTCTTTTGATCAGGTAATCACTTGTTAAAGGCCTTGTTGGCTTACGTATGATAGAGTATATTACAGGTATCTTGATTGATACGCTCAGGCCTTAGGGTACTGGGTGCTGGCCACACCCCCCAAGGTTGAGGTATGACAGGTTTGTTGAACAAGGCCAAAGCTTTTAAATAAGAAAGACCTCGAGCAAGAATATGGAAGAAGAAATAGGCCTCTGTTATAGTAATTATGCTAGGTATCTGGGTTTGCTGTTGTGTCATTGATTGTTGAAGTTGGTGTGGTTCTGCTGGTGGTTGGAGTAGAAGTATTTTGATGCCATTATGTTATCTATGTCTTAGCTGCTATATTTTGTGTTTGTAATGGTGGTTGATATATTTTGGATTTGTCTTAACTAGTAGTTTGTGTGAATGTAACTGTGGCTTGTGGCCTTATTTCAATTAAATGAATATGTTGGCAAATTATTTCTATGTACTGGTTTAGATATGGAATTCAAAGTGCTAATATGTTGAAGTTGTAAATTGAGTTCAACTGATAAGTACTTAAAAAACATCATTTGCAGCCTACCATATTCCAGATTTCTCAAGCACATATAGTCCAATTTATGAGCCACATCTTATGTGGATGTTGAGGCTATCAATTGATGTTATAAAAGCAACAAATAACATGAGTGATGAGGCTACCAATAGAATTTACATTTTAGTCACAACTAAAGTGTTATACAGTACAAGTCATATTTCTACAAGCTGAATAGAAATACAACAAAACTTGAATTTAAGTTCTTCAAGCAGTACCAACTAGTGATGCAAAAAAGACACAATAATAAATCCAAATATGAATACTTAAGCTTAGAAAAATACATGAACTCAAAATAGCATAATCCTAACACAACTACATTCTTGAGGATGCTCTTCTACATTATGGTGCTGGAGGGGCTGGGCCTGCAATTTAAGATGTTGTTGATGAAGGTCCAATTTGGTTTCTCATGTTTGCACTTAATTGTTGTAGTTGGAAAGTAGTTATAGCATTTCTGCCTTTAAACTTAAGCCCAAGAGGTCTATAACCAAGATCAATATTGACTGCACTGGTATATTTCACAACCTTAGTCCCATATGATACAACTCTCACCTAAAGTATCTAGATGAAATTGACATATAACATATATAATAGTCCTTAAAAAGGTAGTAATAACATGTTAAAGTTATAAATATTGCATCCATACATTGATGTAACGACCCGACCGATCGTTTTCAGTATTTTAGCCCCCATCCCTTATTAATTGCCTCCTCTATGTTGTATCATGATTATGTGACTTTTCAGGGGTGTGTGGTTTTGGTTCGGGTGAGTTTCAGAGTGAAATGGGACACATAGTCCCTAAGTTGGAGCTTTGAGTTGAAAGAGTTTACCGTAGTTTCACTTTTGAGTAGACAACTCCGGAATGGAGTTTTTATGATTCCAACAGCTTCATATATTGATTTTAGACTTAGTAGCGTGTCCGGATGTTGATTTGGAGGTTCATAGGTCATTTCGGCGTGAACTAGCGAAAGTTGGAAAGTTGATGGTTTGGAAGGTTGGGAAGTTTGATCGTGAATTGAATTTATTGATATCGGAGTCGGATTCTGATTTCAGAAGTTGGAATAGTTCCATTATTTCATTTATGATTTGTGTATAAAAATTGACGTCAGTCAGAGTTGTTTTGGTGTGAATAGGTATTACTTTGAATTCGAAAGTTCATAGTTTCATAGGCTTGAATTGGGTTTCCATTTGTATAATTGATGTTGTTTTATGTAATTTTTGACCTTGAATAGGTCCTTATATGTTTTGGGACTTGTTGGTATATTCGGATGGGGTCCTGGGGGCCCCGGGTGTGATTCGGATTGAATTCGGATCAATTTTGGACTTAGCCTCATTGCTGAAGTGCCAAGTCTGCTAGTGTCATCGCACATGCGAAGGGATTGACTGCAGGTGCAGAATCACGGTACGGAAGGTGAGGTGTAGAAGCAAAAAGGAGAGCCCAAGCCTGGGCTCGCATATGCATACATCTGGGTGCAGGTGCGCCTCCGCAGGCGCGACCATTTCTTCCACAGAAGCGGAATTAGAGCAGGGGGCTTTGGGCAGGACCGCAGGTGCGGTCTCCTTCTCTGTAGAAGCGGGCTCGCAGGTGCAAGCCATAGTCTGTAGAAGCAATACCTTAGAGTTTAAGTTTAAACAGCACCTGCAATGGATCTTCCGCATGTGCAGCGTCACAGGTGCGACCCCAGGCTCGTAGAAGTGGATTTGCTGGGCAGAAAATGGGAAATTTCGAGGGTTGGATTCATAATCTATTTTTGGACTTAGAGAGCTCGGTGCGAGGCAATTTTTTGGGATATTTTCAAGGGAAACATTAGGGGTAAGAATTCCTAACTCAATTTTGGTAAAATTACACGAATCTATTGTTGTTTTCATCATTAAATTAGTGTTTTGGAGTTGAAAATCTGGGAAATATTTGTGAAACTTCTTAGGCTAAAATTTGGGGATTTGAAAGGTGATTTGAGGTCGAATTTGAGTAATTCTTGTATGGTTGGAGTCATTATCGAATGAGTGCTCGGATTTTGTAATTTTGGTCAGGTTTTGAGGTATGGGCCCGGATTGACTTTTTGGTTTGACCTTTTAATTCTGTGCAAAGATCGTAATTTTATTGTTTGAATTAGTTTCCTATAGTTTATATTTATAGTATTAATTTGTTTTGGCTAGATTCGATCCGTATGGAGTTGGATAATCAAGGGAAAGGCCTACTAGTGGATTGAGTTAGCGTGAATTGAGGTAAGCGACTTGCGTAACCTTGGGGGAATTATCCCTTAAGATTTATGTTGGTTGTGATAATTGTGATATGTGAAAGTCGTGTACACAAGGTGACGAGTGTGCACGGGCTAAATGTGGAAATTACATGTTTTAGCTATGTTGAATCCTTTTATGTCGTAATTGAGTTACCTTAACATGTTATAATCATCATTTGTAGTCTATTTTCATATGTCTGCTTGTCTTATTCTCTTACATGCTAATTGCCTTACATGTTTAATTGAAGTTCTTATTTCCTCTATTCCGTATTCATTATTTTATCATTGAACTCTTTACTTGAAGTTGTTAAATCGTGGAATATCTTGTTGTTGAAATTGGTATTGGGATATAAAGGTCATGATTCACATTGATGCAAAGTGTTAAGTTGTGAAATACCATTATATTTAGTTGTTCAATCCGGTTGTTATTATTGAGACTCTTGTGTACATTGTGCTTGAGCCATGGGCTCTTTACTGTGAAAATATTGTTATTGTTTGGTTTCTCTAGCAAGTAGTGATATTTGGCACTTTGTGCGTTTTGTGATACGTTGTAATATTGATACGCATGCGGTGGTATAAGGTTTTGGGGTTGAAATGCATGCGGTGAGATAAGGTGGGCTTGATATGCGTGGCTAGTAGGGAACTTATAGAAGTCATGTCGTGTGATAAGGTGGGCTAAAACATGGGATGCTATTTCGGGAAAATAATTTCTAAAACTAAATGTAAAGGCTCTCGCGGTGATAGAAGGAAAGATTGTGACTTATTCTTGTGATTTTTGATACTAAGAGGCGGTACTTCGATAATGACTCTTATTAGCATTTCTCCATTGTTGCACTTGTCTGAGGTTGTTGTTTCCTTAGCATATTATTATTTGTTTTCTCAGTGTTGCACTAATTTCTTAGTTTCGTGTAGCTAATCTTGATATGCTATTTGTTGTTTCAATTTAATAACTGTCATTATTGCACTGCCTTACACTTGTTCAGTCTTTTTATTTATTCCAGTAGGGCCTTGACCTGACCTCGTCACTACTCTACCGAGGTTAGGCTTGGCACTTACTAGGTGCCGTTGTGGTGTACTCATGCTATACTTCTGCACATCTTTCGTGCAGATCCAGGTACCTCCTACCAGCCTAGGTGTTAGCAAGATTTCAGCTGCGGAGACTTCAAGGTATACCTACCGACGTCCGTAGGCCTCAGAGTCTCCTTCTATCTTGTCATGACCCCGGTTCGCCCTCTGTGAACCATCGTGTTGGCACCTAGTTTCTACGACTAGGTAAGCCTAAATTGCGGAAGATAACCAAAACTTGCGGAAGTAAACAATTTAAAAATAGAAATAAGGCAATAACAGTGTTTAAATGTACCGCTCGGCATACACCATATATAAATCTCAAAACCAATATCCAAATCCAAGACCCGGAAACCCACGAATCACAAGCTAAGAAAAGGAAATACTACATAGCTCTAACTCCGAAATTTGTCTAATAAGAACAGAAAGTACAGAAGGGCTAAATACAAAAAGGTAGGAATAGAAAGAGACTCCTCGGTCTGCAGACGCGACAGATGTACCTCGAAGTCTCTAAGTAGTCGCCTCCCTCAAGGATGGTAGGCCTTAGAAGAAGTACCTGGATCTGCACATGAAAAACATGCGCAGAAGAGGAATGAGTACACCATAGTGGTACTCAGTAAGTGCCAAGCCTAACCTCGAATGGGTACTGACAAGGAAGGTCAAGACCCTGCTGAGATTAAATAAATATAAAGATGACAAGATAAGATAAGCAGTACAATTGAAAATCTATAGTAAGAATATACACAGGATAATAAGAGTACAATAACAGAAACATAGATGAAGGCAAACCACAAGGAAGTACCACTCATAACAAGGATGATAACCGGGGATATCTTGGTATCCCGAGGATCTCTTGGTATCCTCAATATATGCTAGGGATCTCTCGGTATCCCGAGGATCTCTTGGTATCCTCAATATATGCTAGGAAACTCTTGGTATCCCGAGGATATCTTGGTATCCTCAATATATGCTAGGGATCTCTTGGTATCCCGAGGATCTCTTGGTATCCTCAATATATGCTAGGGATCTCTTGGTATCCCGCACCTCAGATCATAAATACATACAGGGGATCTTCCGGGGTGCCGTCCCGTAGTCCCAAAGTAGAAACACACAGCAGCAACACAAGAATACCCAATTAAGCTAAATTTCGTACCAAGTAAACAGTTAATCATAGCCTAACATGCTTCACGTAATGCAATTAAGGCAGTTTAAGCAAATAGGCAATTAAGTCAACTAAACATGCTTTTCTAAACTAGCAACAGGTTAAATTCGCAAGTAGAATAAAACAGGAAAAAGAACTCAATTGAAATACTTAAGGAAAAATCGGATTTTCAACAATTAGCTCAAGTACGCGCTCGTCACCTCACATACAAGGCATTTCAATCATCAAATATACCATATCCTAAGGGGAAGGTCTCCCACACAAGGTTAGACAAGCCACTTACCTCGAACCGGCTCAAAATCAACCCAACACCACGTCTTTGCCACGAGTACTCGACTCCAAATGGCCTAAATCTATTCAATTCAATTGCATAATGTAAATAACACTTCAAGTAACTGATTCTACAATTAAATTCTATGCTAATACGTGAAATTATGTGAAATGACCAAAATGCCCCTCATGCACAAATCTCGAAATCGGGTAAAATTTATAGTTTCAGAATCCTCACACTCTCACGAGTCTAACCATACCAAAATTACCCAAATCCGATGTCAAATCCCAAATCAAAACTCAATTTCTTGGCCTAAGAACTTTTCCCCAATTTTCATACAAATTCAGAAATTAAAGAATTGTTACCCAATCGATACCTCTGAAAATCCCTCAAAATCTTGCTCAAATCCAAGCTCCCAAGCTTAAGTTTCGATAAAAATGGCTAAACCCTCGATTTTGAAATCTTATATCTGCCCAGAAAATTCCTTCTTCGCGAACGCGTCCCTCACTCCGCGAACGCGATGCCATGCACAAACGAACCCTCGCGAATGCGACGGTCACCATGCGAACGCGATGCACAAAACTCCACTGGGCTAATTCCTCTTTCACGAACGCGAAGCCTAATCGCGAACGCATAACACAACCATCCAGCCTCTTCGCGAATGTGGAGGTCCTCTCGCGAACGCGAAGGCCAAACTTTCCCCCAGTCCCAGCTACTCTTCGCGAATGTGAGAACCCACTCGCAAACACGAAGAAGGAAACCAGAACTGACTGCTGCAAAATTTTCTACAATTTCCTAAGTTCCAAAAATGACCCGTTGAGCATCCGAAACACACCCGAGGCCCCCAGGACCTCAACCAAACCTGCCAACCAATCCTAAAACATCATTCAAACTTGTTCCAACCTTCGGAACGCTCAAAACAACATCAAAACACATATTTTTCATTGGATTTAAGCTTAAAAATTCCAAAAACTCTAAAAACACACTTTCGATCAAAAAGTCTACCAAACCTCATTTGAATGACCTGAAATTTTGCACACACATCCAAATGACATGATGAAACTACTGCAACTCTCAGAATTCCATTCCGACCCTTGGATCAAAATCTCACTATCGGATTTCCATTCCGAGGTCATCTTCACACTGTTCCGACTACGGTCAACTTTCTAACACTTAAACTCTTATTTAGGGACTAAATGTCCCAAAATTCTCCAAAACTCAAAACCGAACATCCCGGCAAATCAAAATAGCAGAAATAAACTTGGGGAAAGCAGTTAATAGGGGATCAAGGCGTTAATTCTTAAAATGACCGGCCGGGTCGTCACATCCTCCTACACTTAAACATTCATTTGTCCTTGAACGAGCATAGAGACATACCTGATGTAGTGAAAAGATGAGGGTAACGGCTCCGCATATCCTGCTCGGTCTCCCAGGTTACCTTCTCGACCGGCTAACCCCACCACTGAACCTTCACGGATGCAATGTTCTTTGACCTCAGCTTTCTAACCTGTCTATCCAATATTGCCACTGGCTCCTCAATATAGGATAGATCCTTGTCCAATTAGACTGAACTGAAATCCAACACGTGCGATGGATCACCGTGATACCTCCGGAGCATCGAAACATGGAATACCGGATGAACTTCGGCCAAGCTGGGAGGTAAGGCAAGCTCATAAGCAACCTCCCCAACACACCTCAATATCTCAAAAGGGACAATAAACCTCAGACTCAATATCCCTTTCTTCCCAAATCTCATAACGCCCTTCATAGGCAATACCCAAAGCAGAACCCGCTCTCCAACCATATAGGAAACATCACAAAACTTCCGGTCCACGTAACTCTTCTATCTGGATTGGGCTGTACGGAGTCTATCCTGAATCACCTTAACTTTTTCCAAAGCATCTTGAACTAAGTCTGTGCTCAATAATCTGGCCTCACCCGGCTCAAACCAACCCACCGGGGATCTACACCGTCTCCCATATAAAGCCTCATATGGTACCATCTGAATGCTGGACTGATAGCTGTTGTTATAAGCAAACTCCGCCAATGGCAAGAACGGATCCCAAAACCCTCCAAACTCAATCACACACACACGGAGCATATCCTCAAGAATCTGAATAGTGCGCTCGGACTGTTCGTCCGTCTGATGGTGAAATGCTGTACTCAACTCCACCCGAGTACCCAACTCATGCTAAACGACCCTCTAGAATCGTGATGTGAATAGAGTACCTCTATCCGAAATGATGGACACTGGAATACCATGCAGTCGAACAATCTCCCGGATATAAATCTTTGCCAACCGCTCCGAAGAATAAGTAGTACACACAGGAATGAAATGAGCGGACTTGGTCAGCCGATCCACAATTACCCAAATAGCATCAAACTTTCTCAAAGTCCGTGGAAGCCCAACTACAAAGTCCATGGTGATTCGCTCCCACTTCCACTCCGAGATCTCTATCTGCTAAAGCAACCCACCTGGTCTCTGGTGCTCATACTTCACCTGCTGACAGTTGAGGCAATGAGCTACAAATCCAACTATATCCTTCCTCATCCGCCTCCACCAATAGTGCTGTCTCAAATCCTGATACATCTTCGCGACACCCGGATGGATAGAATATCGCGAACTATGGGCCTCATCTAGAATAAACTCTCGAAGCCCATCAACATTGGGTACACAAATCTGACCCTACATCCTCAATACCCCATCATCATCAATAGTCACATTTCTGGCATCACCGTGCTGAACCTTGTCCTTGAGGACAAGCAAGTGAGGGTCATCATACTGTCGCTCCCTGATACAATCAAATAAGGAAGACCAAGAAACCACGCAAGCTAGAACCGAACTTGGCTCCAAAAGATCAAATCTCACAAACTGGCTGGCTAAGACCTGGACATCCATCGCCATAGGCTTCTCTGATGCTGGTAAATAAGCCAAACTTCCCAAACTCTCTGCCCAGCGACTCAAAGCATCGGCCACCTCATTGGCCCGGGTGATACAAAATGGTGATGTCATAGTCCTTCAGCAACTCTAACCACCTCCTCTGGCACAAATTTAGATCCTTTTGCTTGAACAAGTGCTGCAAGCTCCAATGGTCAGTATAAATCTCACAGGGAACCCCGTATAAATAATGGCACCAAATCTTCAGGGCGTGAACAATGGCAGCTAACTCAAGGTTGTGAATAGGGTAGTTCTTCTCATGTATCTTCAACTGTCTGGACGCGTAGGCAATCACCCTACTGTCCTGCATCAACACTGCTCCGAGGACAACCCGCAAGGCATCACAATAGACCGTATAAGACCCCAAACTTGTAGGCAATACCAAAATTGGGGATGTGGTCAAAACTATCTTGAGCTTCTGAAAGCTCGCCTCACACTCCTACGTCTACTGAAATGGAGCACCCTTCTGGGTCAATTTGGTCATAGAGGCTGCAATCGATGAAAACCCCTCCACAAAAAGACGGTAATAGCCAGCCAAACCAAGGAAACTGCGGATCTCGGTAGCTGAGGATAGTCTGGGCCAACTCTGCATGGCTCTATCTTTTTTGGATCCACCTGAATACCCTCACTTGATACCAAGTGGCCTAAGAATGCCACTGAATCCAACCAAAACTCACATTTCGAGAACTTAGCATATAACCTCTTCTCTCTCAAAGTCTGAAGCACAGTCTTCAGGTGCTGCTCATGATCTTCCCGTCTCCAGGAATACACCAGAATATCATCAATAAAGACAATGACGAACGAGTCAAGATACGGCCAGAACACACTGTGCATCAAATGCATAAAGGCTGCTAGGGCATTGGTCAGCCTAAATGACATGACAAGGAACTCGTAATTACCATACCGAGTCCTGAAAGCAGTCTTTGGGATGTCTGGCTCCCGAATCTTCAACTGATGGTAACCTGAGCACAAATCAATCTTAGAAATCACCCGTGTGCCCTGAAGCTGGTCAAACAGATCATCAATACGAGGCAAAGGATAACAATTCTTCACTGTAACATAATCAATACACATACGCATAGAACCATCCTTTTTCTTCACAAACAAGATAAGAGCACCCCAAGGTGAAACACCGGGTCGAATAAAACCCTTATCAAGCAATTCCTATAACTAATCCTTCAACTCCTTCAACTCAGGAGGAGCCATACAATACGGAGGAATAGAAATGGGCTGAGTTCCCAGCAATAGATCAATGCCAAAATCAATATCTTCTATCAGGCGGCATGCCCGGAAGATCAGTTGGAAACACATCGGGAAAATCCTGTACTACTGGGACTGAATCAACTAAAGGGATATCAATACTGACATCTCTCACATAAGCTAAATATGCGTCACACCCCTTCTCAACCATACACTGAGCTTTAAGAAAAGAAATAACTCTACTGGGAGTGTGATCTAAAGTACCCCTCCACTCAACATGCGGTAAACCTAGCATAGCCAGTGTCACGGTTTTGGCGTGACAATCAAGAATAACATAATGGGGCGACAACCAGTCCATGCCCAAGATAATATCGAAATCTACTATACTGAGTAACAATAAATCGACTTTGGTCTCAAAACCACTAAGAACAACCAAACACGACCGATAAACGCGGTCTATAACAAAAGAATCTCCCACATGAGAAGAAACATAAACAGGGGAACTCAAAGAATCCCAAGGTACACCCAAATGCAGAGCAAAATAAGAAGACACATAAGAGTAAGTAGAGCCTGGATCGAATAGAATCGATGCATCTTTACAGCAAACCAATATAATACCTGTGATGATAGAATCAGAGGCAACAACCTCGGTACGAGCAGGAAGGGCATAGTATCTGGCCTGGCCTCGCCCTCTAGGGAGACCTCTACCTCCCTGACCTCCACCTCTATCTGGCTAAGCAGGTGGGGTAGCAAGTGGAGCTGTAACCATAGCCTGAGAACTCTGCGGGGCATGCTATGGCTGAGAAGTCTGTGGAGGTGCACTCCTCCCAAGTCTAGGGCAATCCCTCACCACGTGGCGTGTGTCTCCACACTCAAAAAAAGCTATGGGAGGGTGTGGTAGCTGCGACTGGCTAGGGCCAGGTCTGCTAGACTGACCTCTGAAAGCATCCCACGTAGGAGGCGCGCTAGAAACCGGAGGTGCATAATAAGGCTCCTGAGATCTAGGAGGAACTGGAATACCACTGGTTACTAGAAGAGATGAATGAACAGGGCGACTCATATAACCCCTACCATGACAACCTGCAGCTGGGGTATGGGCACCAGAATAATGGCCCGACTCTCGAGACCTCTTGGCCTCTCTCTCCTCTTTCTCCCTAGCATGCATACCCTCAATCCTCCTCGCAATGCTCACCACCTGCTGGTAAGAAATATCCATCTACAACTCACGAGCCATGCTAGATCTGATGCTGGGAATAAGGTCCTCAATAAACCGGCGAACCCTCTCGCGAACCAAGGCTGGTGCATGTCTAGCCAAGCTGGTGTAATAGACAGCATACTCTAAAACAGTCATAACACCCTGGCGCAAATGCTCAAACTCTGCACACCATGCATCCTTGAGGCTCTAAGGGACATACTCCCTCAGGAACAGATCTGAAAACTGAGTCCAAGTCTGTGAAGCACCCTCAGCTGGACTGTCTAACTCATAGGTACGCCACCACTCATAGGCAGTTCCTCGAAGCTGGAAGTTAGTGAAAGAAACCCTGCTCAATCTTGATATACCCATGGTACGAAGAATGCGGTAACACTCATCAAGAAATCCTAGAGCATCCTCCGATGCTAGACCACTAAATACAGGAGGCTTGTACTTCTTGAATCTCTCAAGCCTCAACTGCTCATCCTCTGAAGTCGTTGCCCTGTCCTCGGGCTGAACTGGCACTACAGGCGGTATAGGAATAATCTCAGGGACCTTCTCAACATGCATTCGCTACTCAGGAGTGCGGGCGGCAGGAGTCTGTGCTCCTCCCCCGGCCTGAGACGTAGCTACAACAAGGGGAAGCAACCCTGCCTGAGCCAAGGTAGTGTACATGCTCATTAACTGAGCCAAAGTCTCCTGAAGAGCTGGAGTGGTAGTAGCAGTAGGTGTGTCAGGTGCCTGAACTCTGACTGGATCTGTTGGTGGTACCTTGGCAGCAGCTTGCACATATGCTCTGGCTGCAGCACGTGCGCGTCCTCGGCCTCTACCCCGGCCCCGGACTCTGACGGCTACAGTAGGGGGCACGAGTGCCTGATCATCTCGAGTAGCATGTGTCATCACCATCTGTGAGAGAATAAAAGACATAAGTTTAGAATTGTGATGTCAAAATATCTCACGACAAGGAAATCAAATGAAGTGGAATTTTCCTAACAGTTACATAGCCTCTCATAGATAAGTACAGACGTCTCCGTACCGATCAGCGAGACTCTAAAAAATCAGTTTGTGATCCATGACACCTATGAACCTAGAGCTCTGATACCAACTTGTCACGACCCCAGTTCGCCCTCCGTGAACCATCGTGATGGCACCTAGTCTCTATGACTAGGTAAGCCTAAATTGTGGAAGATAACCAAAACTTGCGGAAGTAAACAATTTAAAAACAGAAATAAGACAATAACAATGTTTAAATGTGCCGCTCGGCATACACCATATATAAATCTCAAAACCAATAACCAAATCCAAGACCCAGAAACCCACAAATCACAAGCTAAGAAAAGGAAATACTACATAGCACTAACTCCGGAATTTGTCTAATAAGAACAGAAAGTACATAAGGGCTAAATACAAAAAGGTAGGAATAGAAAGGGACTCCTCGGTCTGCAGACGCGACAGATGTACCTCGAAGTCTCTAAGTAGTCGCCTCCCTCAAGGATGGTAGGCCTTAGTAAAAGTACCTAGATCTGCACATGAAAAACATGCGTAGAAGATGCATGAGTACACCACAACGGTACTCAGTAAGTGTCAAGCCTAACCTCGGCTGGGTAGTGACAAGGAAGGTCAGGGACCTACTGAGATTATAAATATAAAGATGACAGGATAAGATAAGCAATACAATTGATAATCTACAGTAAGTATTTACACAAGATAATAAGAGTACAATAACAAAAACAGAGATGAAGGCAGATAACAAAGAAGTACCACTCATAACAAGGATGATAACCGGGGATCTCTTGGTATCTCGAGGATCTCTTGGTATCCTCAATATATGCTAGGGAGCTCTTGGTATCCCGAGGATCTCTTGGTATCCTCAATATATGCTAGGGATCTCTCGGTATCCCGAGGATCTCTTGGTATCCTCAATATATGCTAGGGATCTCTTGGTACCCCACACCTCAGTTCAGATCATAAATACATACAGGGGATCTCCCGAGATGCTGTCCCGTTGTCCCAAAGTAAAAACACACAGCAACAACACAAGAATACCCAATTAAGCTAAATTTTGTACCAAGTAAACAGTTAATCCTAGCCTAACATGCTTCACGTAATGCAATTAAGGCAGTTTAAGCAAATAGGCAATTAAGTCAACTAAACATGCTTTTCTAAACTAGTAACAGGCTAAATTTGCAAGTAGAATAAAACAAGAAAAAGAACTCAATTGAAATACTTAAGGAAAAATCGAATTTTCAACAATTAGCTCAAGTATGCGCTCGTCACCTCACGTACAAGGCATTTCAATTATCAAATATATCATATCCTAAGGGGAAGGTCCCTCACACAAGGTTAGACAAGTCACTTACCTCGAACCGGCTTAAAATCAAACTGAGACCACGTCTTTGCCACGAGTACTCGATTCTAAATGGCCTAAATCTATTCAATTCAATTGCATAATGTAAATAACACTTCAAGTAACTGATTCTACAATTAAATTCTATGCTATATGCAAAATTATGTGAAATGACCAAAACACCCCTCGGGCCCGAATCTCAAAATCAGGTAAAATTTATAGTTTCAGAATTCTCACACTCTCACGAGTCTAACCATACCAAATTATCCAAATCCGATGTCAAATCCCCAATCAAAACTCAATTTCTTGGCCTAAGAACTTTTCCCCAATTTTCATACAAATTCCAAAATTAAAGGATGAATTCTTGTTTAGCTTAATGGGTTACAAGCAAAAATAAGTTAAGATTCATTACCCAATCGATACCTCTGAAAATCCTTCAAAATCTCGCTCAAATCCAAGCTCCCAAGCTTAAGTTTCGATAAAAATGGCTAAACCCTCGATTTTGAAATCTTATTTCTGCCCAGAAAATTCCTTCTTCGCGAACGCGGTCAAAGCCTCGCGTTCGCGAAGCACAAAATAACTTTGACCATTTTTCCTTCTTTGTGAACACGTCCCTCACTCCGCGAATGCGATGCCTTGAACAGACGAACCTTCATGAACGTGACGTGCACCATACGAACGCGATGCACAAAACTCCACTAGGCCAATTCCTCTCTACGAATGCGAAGCCCAATCGCGAACGCATAGCACAACCATCCAGCCTCTTCGCGAACGTAGAGGACCTCTCGTGAACGCGAATGCCAAATTTTCCCCCAGTCCCAGCTCCTCTTTACGAACGCGAACAAAGAAACCAGAACTGACTGTTGCAACATTTTCTGCAATTTCCTGTGTTCCAAAAATGACCCGTTGAGCATCTGAAACCCACCCGAGGCTCCCGGGAACTCAACCAAACCTGCCAACCAATCCTAAAATATCATTCAAACTTGTTCCAAACTTCGGAATGCTCAAAACAACATCAAAACACCTATTTTCATCGGATTCAAGCTTAAAAAATCCAAAAACTCTAAAAACACACTTTCGATCAAAAACTCTACCAAACCTCGTCCGAATGACCTGAAATTTTGCACACACATCCCAAATGACATGATGGAACTATTGCAACTCTCGGAATTCCATTCCGACCCTCGGATCAAAATCTCACTATCGAACCGGAAACTTCAAAAATTCAACTTCCGGCATTTCAAGCCTAAATTAGCTACGGACCTCCAAAACACACTCCGAATACGCTCCTAACCCCGAAATCACCCAACAGAGCTTACGAAACCATCAGATTTCTACTCCGAGTCCATCTTCACATTGTTCCGACTACGGTCAACGTTCTAATACTTAAGCTCTCATTTAGGTACTAAGTGTCCCAAAACTCTCCGAAACTCAAAACCAAACATCCCGACAAATCGAAATAGTAGAAATAAACTTGGGGAAAGCAGTTAATAGGGGATCAGGGCATTAATTCTTAAGATGACCAGCCGGGTCGTCACATACCTAGATTTTCTTACTTCATTATCCTTTTATAGACATTGATGTATAGGATTATTCAGTACTAATACTTAGAGATTGTGACTTGTATTTCGCCGGGTTTTGGGAGTTGTACATGTTGAGTTGCAGATTTTATTTTATATAGTTATTGAAATTTTGAGACTTTAAATTATTGGTTCAGTCATTCCTGTATGAATGTTAGAAGACTACGTGCCATCACGACATCCTACGAAGGGAAATTGGGGTCGTGACAATCAGCAAAGCCACATCTCATACCCGCCACACCACTTGACCTTCGCCCAAAAAGCAACAATTATCATAGTTACTACCTTTGTTTATCCTTGAAACGGATAATAATTAAATTTATACGTGATTTTAAGGATATGTGGATTGATTCAAAATAAGTAATTAAAGATGATAGAGAAACGAATTAAGGACAAAAATAAATAACCAAACCAGTTATCACATTGAGCCTGGGCTCGGATTTAAGCTTAATGATAGTTCTGCCCTCGGTCAAATTCTCGGTTCGAAGCTAATGTTCTAAACGTCAATACCATACAAGATGGGGTGATTTGTGTGGTACCCAATTTTTTCTCTAGAAGAACCTGGTTCTTCTAGGTGTTCTAACTACTACTGTTTGTTGAATAAAAGGTACATAAACTAAAGAACACATATATTTTTACGTGGAAAACACCTAGCTCAAAAGGTAAAAAATATCACGACCTACTACTCAGTAGGATTTTCCCAAACTTCCACTAAAATCACTCAGCCAAAACAACATTTACAAAAATTCTTTGTAAACCTAAGGATTAACTCTAATCCCGTTGTAACACACAACCTCAACTGTTGCGACAACTTCAAGTTAGCTTATAACTTGAACACTCAAAGCACCTAATACAATTGCTTCTATGAAAGCTAAAAGGTACAACTTTAAACCACCTACTACAATTGAACTAGAATAAGAAAAAACACAATGGAACTTGTTCTTCTATCTCGTTCAAGTAGTTTTAGGTGTGCACACTCAAATCTCATATAAATTGCTTGCAAAATTGCCTTGCTTTTTTGCTATCAATTTAGTTTAACTTCTGTATTTGTGCAATACCTGTAAAAGAGATCAATCACTGTCATTTAATAGGTTAGTAATCAGAGTTTGATTGGGGCTCAATTGCTGATCTTCTATCATAGTTGAGTCCTTGAAGATCTCAAACTCCAACACTATCTTTTATCCGGATTGTGTTCTCTTTATATAAGGAGACCTTCTCCCTTATCCCATATGCAACCTTTTCGATCAGATCACGAGATATTATTGATGACTTATCTTCTTCACGCTCATCTCCTTCATGTACATCTCACATGTTTAGATCAAGACTGTGCTTCACCAGATGAACCTGGTTCATGACTGAGTTCATTTGTCATTCTTCAAAACGTTACATATTCCTGGGCCAACAAATTCCCCCTTTTTGATGATGACAAACTCTGTGCTTTTTACTGATCAAAGAACCTGTAAGAACTCAGCTTAACCATCAACACGAAACTTAGAAAATTTACTTATCATCTAGGACAAGGTTAATTAGGTTATAAATATCACTTATTTCAGAATAATGTATAAAGCACAATATCTCTTCCCCCTTTTGGCATCATCGAAAAGTTGCATACACAGTGTGAATTCCAGATTTTAATAAGTACTCATGTCCACTAGGGCAACTGCAAGTGAAAACATGGTGCAATTATCAATAATCAACAAACATATTTAAATTATTAAGGTCAAAATCATCATAGAACAAGAGAAAACAGTTGTTGTCATTGATCATGATATGTTTCCATTAACAATCCATAAAAAGAAAGAAAAACTTTCAAAACATGAGCAAAAATAGAAAAATCCCTAATCCGGGTCACTGGGGTTCACTGGGGGTACTAGACAGGTTTAGATGACAAGTGCTAGGAGACCTAAGGCTTGGAGGAACTAGAGGGTTGAGTCTGGAGAAGGTTCAGCATATTCTGAAGGATTCCATCACTCTTCTCCTTTTCTTTTGCTAGCTCAGTTCTAAGGCCATCCCTCTCAGTTTCCAGTTCAGCCACACGAGCCTTGAGCCTAGCAATTTCAGCATCTTTAGTTCCACATTCCTGAACCAAAGTCCTAATCTTGCTATTGATGGGTGTCTTCAGAGATGAACCAAGTTCAACTGGGATGGCATTGACTGGATAGTCACAAGCCAGAAGAGGCTTAATGCCAAAATGTTCCTTGCTTGATGCCATTTCCCATTTCTTCAAAGGCACGTTCAGCCTGTTTAGAACAGTGGTCTGTATGAAGCCATATGGAGTAGCATGAGCCTTGGATCCATTGATGACCCTGTCTAGCAATTTTACAATGAGAGCAGGCCAGTTGATCTGCTTTCCTCTCTCAAGGCACTCCACAAAAACTAGGTCCATGTAATTTGCAGTATGTCTTCTCTCTTGTCTGGGCAGTAGGCACTTGTTGACAAACTCAAACACAACCTTGTGCTCAACCCTCATCTCACTTTTCTGCTCATCCCTGGGTTCATTCACATCCTCTGAATCACAGAACCTCTTGGTGATCTCAATAGCAGTAGGTAGGGAGTCCAGGCATGGCCACCTTTGCCTAGTGTAGTCATCAAACCCTTCAGAGGGTATATCCAGAATTTCTCCCAGTTTCTCAGCATCAAATTGCACTGGGACTCCCTTCACCAAGCTACTGACAACCCCATCCTTAACAACAGCATTATCCATGAACTCAATTAGTTCATTTCCGGGTAGTCTCCCATCCATCTGATGGACCATATCCTTCCAACCTTGAGCAGCTAAAGAGTCAAACCAACCTCATCATCCCTGGTTCCACCAGGTTTTTCAAAAATCTACCTTTCAAAATTTTTCTCCTACCAAAGATGACAAACTTGTCCTGTTCCTTCTCAGATTCCTCTTCTTCTTCTTCTTCTCCACTCCACTCTTTATCATCTGAAACTTTTGCTTGTTTAGCTTTCACTGCAGATCTTGTCCTCTTGGCTAGTGAGGGTTCAATAGACACAGGTATAGAAGAAGACTTCTTGGAAAAAGTCTTGGACTTTTTAGGTTTTGGTGTAGGAACCTCCATTGTTGTACCCCTTTCTTGATGGACCAGTTCTATCTCCTTTCCTCTACAACCTCAGAGGATTCTGCAACCTTTCCCTTTCCCTTCTCTATTTTGTTTCTTGCTTTCTTCTAGAGCCTTTTGTAAGTCAGCTTCAATTTGTTTTACCCTGCTTCTTGTAGCTCTTCCCTTAGGCATTGAAGAGGCAGTAGGTTTTAGGGATGAAGTTTTTCTTTTCATGGATGGCTTGGGAACACTTTTAGCTTTGCATTTCTTTGGGTCATAACTTGCCCTAATCTTTCTCAGTAGATCAGCTAGAGTCTCTTCATTAGATGAAACAGGTTCATCTATCCTTTTGCTCAGATGAACCAACCCCTCAGCAGCCTCCCCAAACCCACTTCCCCCTGACTTCATGCCACTCTCTTCTAACCTCTCTTGTGCAACCCCACATAAAGCAAAAACTGCTCCCTTCCCATTTCCCCTCTCTTCACCACATGCACCCTCTCTCTCCTTTTCTTTTTCAGACTTCTTTTTACCTCCACTCCTACTCGTCTCAGCCAGCTTAACATCCCTAATGGGTCCAACCAGAACAAACCTAGTTTCTAATTTTTTAATAACAGATGAACTTACCTCAGTAGGGAATTCTTGAGTCTTCTCGGAGTCAGAAGACCCATGTCCATCTCCCACAGTCGCGGATTAAAAAGATTTAGTCTCAGAGCTAGAATCAGAATTTTGAGCTGGGCTTTCTTTCACTTGGCTAGCTTTCAACCTTTCGTTTAAAACCTTTCTCAGAGCCCCAGATGCTACAGTTTTTCGGGAAAGCATTTTCTGCCTTCGAAACCTAGGTTTTGGAGATTCACTGGGTGGAGTAGTTGAGGATGAATTTGAGGGAGAAGGTGGAGGAGGGGTTCCAGGATGATCTTGTGAGTTAGACATGGTTGTTTATTTCTTGAGAGAATTTGGGAATTTTGGAGAGGAGGACAATTAGGATTGAAGATGAATTTTTGATAATTTTAGAATTTTGAAGATGGCTGGAGATGTGATGTATATTTAAAGAGAATTAGACATTAATTAAGTAACGACAGCTTTTTCATGGGTCAAATAGAAGTCTAATCATACTGAAATTCCAGCATTTTAATGATAGATTTGACTTCCCTATATTTTTGGCAAAAATCGCGGTTTTAGAGTTCTAAATGCATGAATCTGGTTCAATGCTTCAACGGATAGAATTTTCTAGGAGTTTGGCAAGTATAGGACTTCTGGTCATGATTGAATTGCTAATCTTTCTAATATTGCAAAGTATTGAAAACATACCTGAGCTTTCATACGAACTCACATTGATGAACCGGTTCTTCGTTTAGAATTCATCTTGCATTGCATTCACCCAATCTGCATCCTGCAAAGCCTAAACAACATTTTTAGGCTCAATAAGAGATAAAAAGGCATTAAAAGCACTCATATTCTTTAATTGTGATCTAGTTTTGACTCCAAATGTTGGATCAGTGATAATATTCTCAATAGGATGAGAACTTTGATACTTGTAAGGTTTCACAACCAACTAGTTTCTGCTAGATGTTTCTCCCATGTTCTGTTGCTGAGGAACAGGGTCATGAACAAGTTCTTTTAGGAAATTTATTTCAATTCCTCCTTGATTAGTTCCCCCTGTCAGGTTGCCCTGGATGGAAGAACCTGTTCCATCACCTGTTCCTTCTTTTGGTGCCACTTTGACTTATGCTGAGGCTTCAGTCAGATCCTTTACTAATCCAATGGCTTCATCTTCGTGTTCCTGTCCCTTAGAAAGAATGTTAGTTTCATCAAATACTACATGTACACTTTCTTCTACACACAAAGCTCTTTTATTGAACACTTTATATGCTTTGCTATGTGAATATCCGAAGAATACTCCCTCATCACTTCTGGGATCAAACTTACTTAGTGAGTCTTTTCCCTTATTGTGCACAAAGCACTTGCAACCAAATGCCCTAAGATGGGATATATTTGGTTTTCTCCATTTAAGTAACTTATAGGAAGTCTTCTCTATAAGAGGTCTTGTCATGCATTTATTGATAATGTAACATGCAGTGTTTACAGCCTCTGCCCAGAAGCTATGGGGTAGATTACTAGAAAGAAGCATAGTCCTAGCTATGTCTTCAAGAGTCCTATTCTTTCTTTCAACTACTCCATTTTGTTGAGGTGTCCTAGGGGCAAAGAAGTTATGATCTATACCATTTTCATCACAAAATTCAGCAAACTTAGCATTCTCAAATTCAGTTCCGTGATCAGACCTAATTGATGCAAGTTGATTTCCTAATCGTTTCGGAGTTTTTCGAACAAAGGCAGTAAACATGTCAAATGCTTCATCTTTAGATGTTAGAAATAGTATCTAGGTAAATCTAGAATAGTCATCAACAAGTACCATTACATACTTCTTTCCACCTCTGCTCATGGTTCTCATTGAACCACATAGATCCATATGGACCAGTTCCAACGACTTGGTTGTGCTTACCATTTTCTTGTTTTTGAAATATGATCTTACCTGCTTCCCCCTTACACAAGCCTCACAAACTTTGTCTTCCTTGAACTTGATGTTAGGTAACCCTATCACCAAGTCCTTAGAGGCCAATTTGTTTAGCTGATTCAGACTGGTATGACCAAGTCTTTTGTGCCACAGGAGGGGATCATTATCCATCAAACTTAGGTAGGTTAGTTCATTTTCTGAGAGAGTGGACAAATCTACAATGTACATATTGTTAACTCTTTTTCCTGCAAAACAATCTTGTTAGTGGTAAGATTAATCACAAATAATTTAGTAGAGGTGAATGCTACAAAGGTTATCTTTGTCACACAGTTGTGACATACTGATAAGGATGTATTTCAAGCCATCTATCAAGTAGACATTCTCAATGGAGTGAGAGTCTATATTACCTACCTTTCCAACCCTAATGATCTCACCTTTCTTCCCATTTCAAAAGGAGACATTGCCTCCCTTTAAGTCCTTAAGTGAAAGGAACTGGTTCTTGCTTCCAGTCATATGTTTTGAGAAGCCACTATCCATGTACCATATTTGGATGCTTCCCTTCACTTGAACCTGCAAAAAGAAATCAGGGGTTAGTCTTAGGAACCCAAACTAGTTTTGATCCCTTTCTATGGGCAAATGGATAAATCAGATTCCTTCTAGCCCACCCAGGTAGCCTATTTTTTTCTTGAACAAAAGTTTTGTTCTTTTGACTGGCCTTTTCTTTTGTATTACATTCATTTTTGTAATGGCTAGTCTTGCCACAATGTGTGCAAATTTTGTTTTCAGGAAGAGTGAGGTACTTGCTTTTAGGATCCCACTTAGTTGCTTGAGTCCCATAACCAAGTCCTCTTTCGTTGCTACTGTGATGTTCGTGTAGACAGGAGAGTGCATCAGAAGCCTTGTTCCATTGACAAGTTCTGTCTAGTTCATGTTTTACCTTCCCTAGATCTTCTTTTAGTACTCTTATCTGCTCATCTTTCCTGTATAGCTCATCCTTCATTTTTACTAAGTTTTCTTCTAGGGTGAGATGAGTGTGATCAACTTGCTTCTTTCCTATTCCTAGTTCAGTTTTAAGTTCTCAAACCTACGTTCTAGGACACTAGTGTCAAGTTCAAGAACCTGGTTCTTCAACTCAGTATTTTCACTTTCACTCTCATTAGCCCTAGACTCTAGATTTTTGCACTTGGCTTTTAGGATCATACATTCCCTAGACAACTCTTCCTTTTCATTGTTAATTTTCTCAAACTCATCAATGAAATCCTGCAATAGCTCAGACAACCTTTCTTTAAATAGGAATTTAGTCTTGTCTTTGAGATGAAGAATACTTACCTCTTGTTCATCATCCGATTTTTCTATGGCCATAAGAGCTTGTTCATCTCCAGTTTCATCTTCTGAGTCATTATATGATGTTTCTTCCAAGGCAACAACCATAGCCTTTGTTGATCCTTTGTTCCTTTTTGGTTGAACCTGTTCCTTCTTCCTACTCCTTCGTTTAGCCCTTTCCTTCTTCCACTCAATTTCCCATTGAGGGCAATTCTTGATCATGTGATCAGTCTTACCACACTTGTAGCAGCCCTCATTGGTCTGTTTCTCAAGAGCCTTTGGTTTGTTGAAGGTTGTACCTCTTGAAGAACCCTTTCCTCTCATCAAGTAATTTTTGAAATTTCTATTGATCATAACCATTTCATCATCCTCCAAATCTGAACCTTCAGCAATTCTGAGAGCCAGACTTCTTTCCTTCTTGGGTACATCCATTTTCATGGTCTGCCTTCTCAGTTCATAGGCAGTAAGGTTTCCTATTAGTTCATCTAGCTTGAGGGTAGCAATGTTCTTTGATTCCTAAATAGCAATGATTTTGCTTTCCCAAGAGACTGGCAGAACCCTGGTCAAAATCTTCTTAACTATGTCTTCTTCGAGAATAATCCTTCTAAGAGATTTAAGTTCATTTGTTAGTGTGGTGAACCTTGTATACATATTTTGGATAGTTTCTCATTCCTTCATGGTGAAGTTCTCATACTGGGAGTTCAGTAGTGTTCCTCTGGACCTCTTCACTTGAGGTGTTCCTTCATGAGCCACTTGCAAAGTGTCCCAGATTTCCTTAGCAGTAGTACAACTTTGAATTCTACTGTACTCATCTGGACCTAGTCCACACACAAGCCATTTCTTGGCCTTGGCATTTTTCTCCTACTTCTTCAGGTCTTCAATAGTGAAGTCAGCCCTTGTCTTAGGCACATCCACTCCTTCAGCATTCTTCTTTATAGTTGCTAGAGGACCATAAGTGACTATGTCCCAGAGCTCATAGTCTTCTCCTATGATGTGATCCCTTATCCCGTTCTTCCACCAAAAATAGTACTGACCATTGAAAAGTGGAGGCCTAGCAGTGGATTGCCCTTCCCAGTTCCCAAGTGGTGCACTCATGTTGATCTTTTCCTAAGGTGTTATCCTCTTCAAGGATAACCCACTCTGATACCAATTGATGTTCTAAACGTCAATACCACACAAGAGGGGGGGGGTGATTTGTGTGGTACCCAATTTTCGCTCTAGAAGAACTTGGTTCTTCTAGGTGTTCTAACTACTACTGTTTGTGGAATAAAAGGTACATAAAATAAAGAACACATAGATTTTTACGTGGAAAACACATGGCTCAAAAGGTGAAAAAATCACGACCTACTACTCAGTAGGATTTTCCCAAACTTCTACTAAAATCACTGAGCCAAAACCGCATTTACAAAAACTCTTTGTAAACCTAAGGATTAACTTTAATCCATTGTAGCACACAACCTCAAGTGTTGCGATAATTTCAAGTTAGCTTATAACTTGAACACTCAAAGTACCTAATACAATTGCTTCTATGAAAGCTAAAAGGTACAACTTTAAACCACCTACTACAATTGAACTAGAATAAGAAAAAACACAATGGAACTGGTTCTTCTATCTCGTTCAAGTAGCTTCAGGAGTGCACACTCAAATCTCACATAAATTGCTTGCAAAATTGCCTTGCTTTTTTGCTTTCAATTTAGTTTAACTTCTGCGTTTGTGCAATACCTGTAAAAGAGATCAATCACTATCATTTAATAGGTTAGTAATCAGAGTTTGATTGAAACTCAATTGCTGATCTTCTATCGTAGTTGAGTCCTTGAAGATCTCAAACTCCAACACTATCTTTTATCCGAATTGTGTTCTCTTCATATAAGGAGACCTTCTCCTTTATCATATATGTAACATTTTCGATCAGATCACGAGATATTGTTGATGACTTATCTTCTTCACGCTCATCTCCTTCATGTGCATCTCACATGTTTAGATCAAGACTATGCTTCACCAGATAGACCTGGTCCATGACTGAGTTCATTTGTCATTTTTCAAAACATTACCTATTCCTAGCCAACAGAAGCCAGATATGTAAGAAGAACTATGATTAAAATAAGAACTTTTCAATAGCTAGAAAGCAAAGAAATAAGTTTGTATTACTTTGATATGCGTGTTACAATGTGTATTGAATAAAGAAGCTTTCCCTTTATATAGTAGGAGAGTTTCACCCATTGTATAATTCTAAAAAAAGGTAAAAATCCTCCTTTCTCATCAATTACTGATATGATACCAACATCGGGAAGGATTCACACCGTGATAACCGATTGGGTGAGGATATCACGGCTTTCTGTTATTCGTGTGCAACCGTTCGTAGTTCTTCTTGAGGTTTAGGAGCTCGCTCTGGGTTCGAGGAGTGTTGTCTTCTCGGGCTCGGTGGCGAACACTCCATTCGGCTCATGGCACGAGAAGTCCCTAGCTTCGACTCTGATCCCATGCGTTCATGTCTCTGCTTCGTTTGACCCACCGAGTAATCAGGGTACATGTTACCCTCGATTGTACCCGTATACAATCTTCTAACCACAATATAACTCAACAAAGAAACCATTCATTACAAAAAATATCCTTCATCAACACAACCCACCAAAAAGAACCATTGAAAACCCTACTCGAAATACTATTTTGGGCCTATATGTTGGAGATGAACTAACCTAAATTTAGTAGATAAATTATAGAAAGGGGGTGTTTTGAGCAGTTGATTTTGCGGTAAAGAAGAATTTTGGCTGAGAAACTGAAATAATATTTTGGAAGATGAAGGACCAAGAAAAAATATATTTATTTTGCCTTTGAACTTTGTGGAATTATTTTATATGTCCTCCAATAATAGTTGGCCACATAGGGGACTTATGGCAGTTCCATATGCCGATCAAAGTGTTTAGATGCTAATTATAATTAAATAATTCGTTGTTGGTTAATCAAGACATATGTATGCCATTTTTGTAATATCAGGGTACATCTGATTCCATATTAACAAAGGTATATCTAAACTATTTCGCAAAGTTCAAAGGCAAATTTAAACATATCCCAGTGTCAATTTACTTTTCTGCCATTGCAAAACTTGCGGCTAACATTATTTTTACGTTGAATATATTTTTTCTTAAGTTTCTATCCAAATCTTCATCCTACCTTCAAACCTTCATACATTTTCTTGGATTTTTGACCTAGAACCTCATATCTTCACTCTCAGACTTCAAGTTTTCATAAACTCTTTCCAAATCATATTTTCCAGATTTACGATGGCCAAGACTTCCAAATTAGTTCCTCCATAGGCTGCCTCTTCATCTTCTCACCCAGCCACAGGCACCGAGGCAACCATCCCGAAGTGGTTGCTCTCGAGACGGCTGCTCCCGAGGTGGCCACTCCCGAAGTGGCTACTGCCGAAGCGGCCCTAGAGCCCCCCATAAAAAGTTTTATTCCCGGGGGCTATTCAGTCTTAGACGACTTCAAAGTTGAGCAGGCCTCATCCAAACAAGACCAAGGTTAAGGGGCATCGATATATATATATGCTCTGTCACCGAAGATACCATTCTCATTATCCGAAAGGACTATTACTAGGAAGGTAAGGACGTGTAGTTCCCGTGCCTGAGGACGATATCACTACTCATGTGGAGGGGTATTTGAGTTTTTACATTTATCCCTTCACACTAGGCTCAGTAGACTCAAGTGTGTTGGACTTCTGCAAGATATATGAAGTGTTCCTTAGGAAAATCCACCCATTTCTTTGGAGGATCTTTATTCCCCTTTGTTACTTTGCGAACAACACCAAGTCTCCTCAGTTCACCCTCGACCACTTGCTCCGTCTATATAGTCCTCGAATCTTCCAAAGAGGATTTATAAAGCTCACTCGCTGGGCCAGCAAGGACTCTTTTTCGAGCATTGACAAGGATTGAGACCGAGGCTGGTAGGGGCACTTCGTTCAAGTGAAGACCGAAGATTTAATCCCTCTGAAATTTCCACCATTCCCTGAGAAGTGGAATGCATATCGTAAGTGTACTCTTTCCTTAAGTGTCAAGTTTTCTTTGTTCCCCTTCTCATCGTCAATATTTGTGATCGTGCAGCTGTTGCTCGGGTTCCCAGTGAGTGGATCGAAGGTATCTGCAAGTATATGTCATAATTTGAGCGCTCGTGGTGCAATGTTTTGAAGGGACAATGGGAGGCCAGTTCACATGGCAAGGCTCTTATTAGAATAGTTAATATTATGCCCCGAACATACATAACGTTCACTGTTTCTCTTTCCTTCGCAGGTTTTTCTAAGATCGCTGAACTTAGGCTGCTGAAAGGGGGTGAGGATGCGTCTCTATTCATTGACCCCTTCTTACGGGATAGCCCGGGGCTGCTAAAGAGGGAAAGAAAATCCTTAGGCTCGGAGGATCCGAGGTGAAGATAATAAAAAGGTCCGACACTCGGTTCCGCAATCCCAAGAAGAATACCGGGTCCTGGGTACCAAACTCTGATTTGCTTTACCGGCTCAGGGATGGTCCTAAAGAAGATGATATATTTGTTGCACAAGAATCGACCCTTGCCGGGGAGCAGGCGACAACCGAGGAGAAGAGCCATGAGGCCGACCTTCTTCCGACTTGAGAGGAGGAGATGGAGATGGGGGCTGACCTCCCGAGATGACGCTTCTGTACCGAAAGAGGTGACAAATGTGATAAACATCATGGAGACACCCTCCTATATCTGATCCATGCTTGAAGAGGCCCAAGCAAGCAAAGAAAAATCAAGTGAAGGGGATCAAGGTGCAGAGGACCCTCTCTACTCCTTCTTCGAAGGCATGGATACGTCTACAGTGGAAGATTTTTCTGGGCTAGGCCACTTGAATACACCAAAGGAGGACGTGCCTTTAGGAGCTGACAGGTTGAGCACGAGCCCAAGATTGGTGAAGTAGTTCCTTGTACCGAGCGCGGACCTCGAGCAAAAGAGGATGATTGTTATCACAGTCCCGATGGATGCTCGGGTCCTATTCAATCCAATAGGCGTAGCCAACTACATCCGATGCCTGGTAACCGAGGAGGACCAGACAAAGATGAATGAGGTGGGCACGTTGAGTCTCTTCAACGAGGCACATCAGGCATTGAACCAGGTATGGTTTCAAACCTTCAAACTCCCCTTATGGACCACTTAAAGTTTCCCTTTGATGTTTCTTACTTAGTTTCCTTTATTTACAGGCTTCGGTGCTTCACTGTAAGAGCTTCCTTCGGTATCATTTGGAAATCATCCAGCTCAAGTTCAACCCTAAGGAGCAGGCATAAAAAAGGATACGTTCAAGCTCCTTTGTGAGTAACAAGACGAGGCCATAAGGGATCTTCAGGCCGAGCTAGATAAGGCTCAGAAGAAGGCTTCGATCCTGAGGTGGGAGCATGCTAACCTGGTTGAAAAGGTAAAGGTCTTTGAAGCTATAAACGAGGAGCTAGTTGTGGTGACTAACAAAACAAACTCGTAGGTCCAACAGATGATCCTGATTGACTAACTCCGAGCTGAGATGAATGAGGTCCAAGCCATGGCCTATGGGTGGAAAAGCAAAATGGACCTTCTCGCTTCGGAGAAGGAAACCACCAAGGAGAAGCTGGCATCGATAGAGGTCCAAATCAGGGTGGCCAAGGAGAAAGCTGACAAGTGGTCTCAGTTGAACGATGATCTTCGAGCACAACTGAGCTTGGCCGTCACAAAGAGGGACGCTATCGGTAGAGAATACGAGGCAATGAAGTCCAAGTTGGCTACAACCTCCACCGATGCCGATGGAATAGTGGTCTAATACAAGGCCGATGTGAAGGCACCCGAAGTCCGCCTGACAGAAAAGGCCGAATATATTAAGCGGCTATCCCGTAGAGAGACCCTTAAAGAGATCCATGCCCGGGGTTTTGACCTGTCGGCCAAGATCGAAGAAGTCAAAAAATCAGAGGTCGAGTCGAAGAAGCTTTTTGAACAAGAAGTTGCCGAAGGCTATGATGATTTCAAGGGTTCGGAGGGGTCCGAAGGTTCCGACAGTTCTGGCGAAGAGTCGGGCCCTAATGAAGAATAGGCGTAGATGCCTTAGTACTTATTTTTGTCTTATGTACGTTTATGTTTTATTTGTTTTGAGACCGTTTTTATTGGGCCTTTGTAAGTATATTCCGGAATATATATAAATTTTTCGCTTTCTGGCAATTTTAAGTCTTCACTTTTTCAGTACCTCTTCATAATTTTTATTCTTGCAATGTATATTATGCCTTATCATAGAATCGATTGTAGTTATAGGGTGTACGATCTTTAAAAATCCGGACGGAGCCTAGCTTCGATACAACTTTGTTTGCTCGAGGCATTGAAAACTCGATGTGACCGAAAGATATTTTAAGATTCTTAAGTGATTTTAGACGATGCCTTTGCCGAGGGTAACCTTTAAATATGTTTTGAATTTTTTTTATAAAGGCCTTACTTTGATTACGAGATTCAGATGTCTCCAAGCCATTTTTAAGGCGGTCGTAGCCTTTAGCATTTAGGCACCACCTAATAGGTTTGGTGCCTCCGGGATTTCTTAGCCCGGATTGTCCGAACTTTTTTTGGATGACAGTCTTCGAGTGAGGGTAGCCATTGGGCTCGATAGTCCCCGAATAGGGGTAGCCCATGGGCTCTTAGGATACGTAATTTAAGGGGTAGAAATGTGTAGTAGCAAAAAATTTCTTTCATTTTTGTGTGTAAAGTATATGATCGAAAGCGTGTAAAAGCTTGTATTGTGGCTAAAGTGGACTATGTGGGCACTGTTCACTCGACCGTTTGGCCCTTACAATGAATCCTAACCACCGAGCCTTAGCTTCTAACATACAAGATTTTCTTCTTTCGTTGTTAAATTTTTCCTTGCTAAAAACCTTAACCCGAGGGTGATGGCCCCTAGTATTCGAGGACGAGCTTGACAGAGCTCGAATATTGTTGGGACAAAACCGATTCAATGAAAAAAGAGTGCAATGCGTGCTTTCAGACCTAATAGTCACATTCTCCTTTGGCCATTGCCAGCAAGTATTAGTATGATTCATAATATTATTACAGCGTATCCTTATCAAAAAAAAATATTATTAAAACGTAATTGAGATCATACCTTAGTAGCAGTATCACTTTAAGTGAGTTATGTTCCAATTGTATGAGCCTTTGCTGGTAATTCCTTGACTTGATATGATCCTTCCTAATTTGGTCCCAGCGTCCCCTCTTTCGGGTTCCGGTTGTAAAGTTAATTTCCTCAACACCAAGTTCCTGATCTTAAAGTGTTGAAGGTTGTCTCTTCGGTTGTATTATCTTTCTATCCATTTTTTCTAGGCGGCCAACTGGATTACGGCGGCCTCACGCCTTTCATCTAATAGTTCCAGGCTTGTGATCATGACCTTACCATTCGACTCTTCCATTGCATATTGAAACTTGAGGCTCGGTTCTCCACTTCGGCTGGTATTAAGACTTCGGCACCGTAGACGAGTGAGAACGGGGTGGTCTCGGTACTAAAATTTGAGGTCGTACGGTACGCCCACAGAACTTCAGGCAGAATTTTCTTCCATTTCCCTTTGGCATCAGTCAGCCTCTTTTTCAGTTTTTGGATAATGGTCTTGCTCCTAGATTCTGCTTGTCTGTTCCCACTCGGGTGGTAAGGTGTTGATAGTATTTTCTTAATATTTTGATCTTCGAAGAACATATTTACCTTGCTGCCGACAAACTGTTTCCCATTGTCGCATATGATCTTGGCCGGTATCCCAAATCAGCATATTATGTAGTCCCAAATAAAGTCAATGACTTCTTTTTACAGTACTTTCTTGAACGCTTGAGATTCGACCCATTTAGAAAAATAATCGTTCATGAATAATATGAATTGAGCCTTACCAGGTGCCCATGGCAGGGGACCGATGATGTCCATTTCCCATTTCATGAATAGCTAAAGGGACAAGACCGAATGGATGTGATGACCCAAAAGGTCATCACTTGTGTTGAAAGTAAATCTATATTCCGTGGCCTTAAAAACCTCTCTTTGTCTTACCTCGATTTGCATGTACAGTCCGACGCATTTTCGGAAAGATTTTATACAAAAACTAAGTAAAATAAGGAAGTTGGCTTTTTAAAATTGAATAAAATTGACATTGGTCAACATTCTTGGTAAACAGACCCGGACCCGTGATCCGACGGTCTCGTAGGGTCCGTAGTAAAATATGGGACTTGGGTGTATACCCGGAATGGAACCGAGGTCCCAAGCTCGAGATATGAATTTTTGAAAGAAATTATAAGAGTTTTTTGAAATGAAAAGATGTTTGAAATTGATGGTATTGGGCCTGTATTTTGGTTCCAGAGCCTGGTACAGGTCTGAAATAATAATTAAGTTGAATATGTGAAGTTTGGTAAGAATTGGAGTTCGATTAGTATAAATCGAACCTTTATTTGAGAAAATGCATTTTTGATGTTCTTGAGTGATTTCATGAATTTGAGGTTTAATTCATAGTTGTTTATGTTATTTTAATGATTTGATCGCACGATCAAGTCCGTATGATATTTTTGGACTTGCGTGCATGTTTGGTTTGGAGCCCGGAGTACTCGGGTGAGTTTTGGATAGGCCAAAAAGTGAAATTGGACTTAGGAAAATTGCTGGTGTATTGCAGGTCTGCAGGTTTCCAACTGTTACAACCCATATCCACATGTGTTAGTTCATTCCATATATTAGTTAACATAAATCCAAGAAGGAATTATCTTTGAGATGATAAGAAGTCAATCCTATTGGTCTTAAGTGATACAAGAGTGTATAAGGGTGATTAACCAGTATTAGAAATTAAACGAATCAAGGATGTTGTAACTCGTATTTTCAGGTAATCTAGCGGTGCTTAATACACTCAAGAGGTCATTTATTAAGGTATTTTAATCATATAATATCCGTATCATAAGTCTTGAAGTCAAACGAGTTATGAAACAAAAGTCGACAAAAGTTGTCGCAACTTAGGTTCATAATTTTACTTAAACATTAGGTCAAATGTTTCTAATCTTTTCTCATAATTTACAAGGAATTACGGGGTGATATACCAACCAAATTAAAGATCTATGAGTCTAGTTTCCAACGCATTAAACCGTTTATCGATATGATCTCGGAGTAGAGAGATATTCACGTTTTCGCGAGACTGCGCCAAACACCTCTCTATGGGGCCCACTAAGGCGGTTTAAGATATTTGGACCTATATAGGATGCCTCCAACCCGTTTTAAGTCATTTCTTCTCACTATTTTCAGACCTTAGAACCCTAGGAACATCCTCTCAAGGTTCTCTCAAGATTCAAGACCCAAAAAAGGGCAAACAACACAAATCAAGTGTCGAGAATTCCGTGGCGCTAGTAAGTCTCTTGTTCTTCTTGTTGTTGCTCATTTTTGTGTCGTTCCAGCTCATGTGGGAGGTTGTTTTAAAGGGTTTAAGTTCTGTAAATACTCCCTCATATTATTAATATCAATCCTAGGTGATTTCAAGCCTTCTAAAGTGATTCTAGTGCCGAAAAACACTAATTGATCGCTAGTTTTGTTTTTTGTTGTTGTGGCAGCATTGGAGGGATATTTCATGGAAATTTAAGGTCAAATTGGAGTTGTTATTTCTGTATAAAGGTAAATAACCTCTTACTCTATATGTATTTAATATTATCCAAGTTGCGGCTAAGCCATTGAAGCTAGAACTTGTGAAATATATATCGAAAGGCTTGGAAGTAATGTTATTGTTTTGTGGACTGTTTTGCGTTGTTGTTGGGCTGCGTATTTTACTACTATCTTGTGGAGTTTTAGAGGAGGAAGGGTGTGGAGAAATACCATATATATATGTAGGGTTATGGGTTGATAGTTATTCGTAACATTTCCAGGTTGTTTGACACAACTACGGTGGTCGTTGTATGTATGGAGTGATTAGGCTGTGTGTGGATTATTTTGGGAGGCTCAATATGTTTATTATTGATGTTGTTTGGGCTGTTTGGTGACTGTTTTGAATGGTGTGAGGTCATATATATATAGGGGAGGTGTTGTCCGTTTCATCGTAAAATAGGTTGTGGTCGATACATAATAGTTATGACGCTTAAATGATAACGATAGTATCGTTTCTCTTATTATAGACTAAGGAGTTTTGACAATTGCATAGCTTGAGATTAGGGCAGTATATACAAGGTATGTGAGGCTATCCCTTTCCTTCTTTTGCACGACTCCACCACAGTAGACTGTCCAGTTCAGCGGTGATTAGCGAGATCCCTTCTCTAGACTTGCCTTGGACTTGGTATGCAATTTTTGTTATAGACATTATGGGTATGTCGGGGCCTTGTTCCGGCTATGTTGCAACATTTATGTTCTTTTAGAGGCTCATAGACAGGTGTCGGCTCATGTATAGTTTGGTATGCCTTGTCAGCTAGTTTTTGTTGTATAGTCTTTCATAGTAGCGTGGTAGCTCATACCTTATATGTAGTTTCTTGATTGTCTGGTCATCCACTGCTATGTATGTTCATGCCGTCATATTTTATTGCTGGTTTTCCATGATCTAGGTCTACCATATATATTGATCTCGTCAGCCCTAAAAGATAATAATGAAGGTTAGATGAAATGTACGTTGGTGCTCGGCAAGTGTGGTCGGGTGCTAGTCATGGCCCTTCAGTTTGGGTCGTGACAAACTTGGTATTAGAGCAAGTCTGTCCTAGGGGTTGTCTATGAGCCGTGTCTAGTAGAGTCTTGATTATGGATGTGTAGCACGCCACATTTATAATCAAGAGGCTACACGACATCTAGGGTTGTTACCTTCTTCCTGAATCTAGATCGTGCGTAGAGTTGAGTCGTAAGTGTTCGTCTCTAATATTCACCTTGTTTTTTTTCAGTGATGCCTTCGACTAGGAAGCAAACGATTAGTAGACGGCTTGATACAGCAGCGGGAGAGGGTACCAGTCAGGTGCCCCAAGTCAGAGCAGGACAAAGTGAGGCTCAAAGTGAGATGCCCTCTCATACCTCATCTACTCCATCTCCTCCAGAGGATATTAGAAGGCACCCAACGCCTCCAGTTCCTCCGTCTGGCACTCCAGACCAGGATATGCAGAGTGCTTTGCAGTTATTGACTAGCTTGGTAGCTGCTCAGGCTCAGAGACAGAATACAGGTGCTGTTGAGAAACCAGTTAGTACAAGAGTTCGTGATTTTATTAATTTAGACCCTCCAGTGTTTACCGGATCAGACCCCAAGGAGGACCCACAGACTTTTATTGACCAGGTTCATCGTACACTTCGGGTTTTGCATGTTAGTGATACAGAAGCAGTAGAGTTGGCTTCTTATCGGCTATGGGATTTAGCGGTTCTTTGGTATGATAGTTGGGAGAGATCCAGGGGTTCGAACCCTCCTCCAACTGTGTGGAAGGAATTTTCTGAGGCCTTTCTTCGTCACTACTTGCCAGTTGAGATACGACGAGCTAGAGCTGATAAGTTCTTGAACCTTAGACAAGGTAATATGAGTGTGCGAGAGTACAGTATGCAGTTTGATTCTTTGGCAAGGTATGCTCCCCATATGGTGGCCGAGATGAGTGATAGGGTGCATATGTTCGTGAATGGGTTGGGACCACATCTGATAAATGAGTGTACGACAGCCTCCTTGGTGGAGGGCATGGATATTTCCCATATTCAAGCTTATGCCCAGACCCTAGAGGATCGTAAGCGCCAGCAGAGGGCAGTTAGGGAGTAGAATAGGGGCCAGCATAAGAGGGCGAGATTTGCAGGGTATTCTGATGACTTCAGAGGCCGCATCAGGCCACAGTTTTTGAGGAGTTCGGCGTCACCTATAGCTAGTGCTCCTCCACAGTTTCAGAGGCCTCGATATGATCGATCCTATTCTGGTCCAGGTCAGAGTTCACGGGCATCTGGCTCGCAACATCACAGGGATACTAGTCAGATGAGACCCCCAACACCACATTGTGATCAGTGCGGCAAGGCCCACTTTGGACTGTGTCGTCGAGGTTCTGATGCATGCTATTCGTGCGGACAGCCTGGCCATATGATGCGGGATTGTCCTAATAGAGGAGGTGATGGTATGGCTCAGCCGACTGGATCTGTGTCTGGTTCTTCCTCATCAGTTCGACCTCCAGCACGGGGTTTTCAACAGTCGACAGGTCGTGGTAGGGGTAGAGGTGCAGTGCCGAGTTCGAGTGGTGCTCAAAATCGAACCTATGCTCTAGTAGGTCGACAGGATCTCGAGTTGTCTCCAGATGTTGTTACAGGTATTATATCTGTGTTTTCTTATGATGTATATGCGCTGATTGATCTGGGATCTACATTATCATATGTTACACCCTTTGTGGCTAATAAGTTTGGCATTGAACCTGAATTGATAAGTAAACCCCTCGCGGTATCTACTCCGATAGGAGATTCTGTGATTGCTAGAAGGGTATATAGAGGTTGCACTGTGATGATTTGTAGTCGTCAAACCTAGGCAAATTTATTTGAGTTAGAAATGGTTGATTTTGATGTGATAATGGGAATGGACTGGTTGGCCTCATGCTATGCAAATGTTGACTGTCATACGAAGATGGTCAGGTTCCAATTTTCAGGTGAACCCGTCATTGAATGGAAAGGGAACATTGCTACACCGAAAGGTAGGTTTATTTCCTATATTAAGGCAAGGAAAATGATCTCAAAAGGTTACATTTATCATCTCGTTCGCGTTAGGGATGCGGAGGCGAAACCGCCTACTTTACAATCAATCCTTGTGGTCAACGAATTCCCAGATGTTTTCCCAGATGAACTCCCAGGCCTTCCTCCTGAAAGGGAGATTGAGTTTAGCATTGATGTAATGCCTGACACTCAACCGATCTCTATTCCTCCATACATAATGGCCCCGGCAGAGTTGCGAGAGTTGAAGGTACAGTTGAAGGACTTGCTGGATAAGGGCTTTATTAGGCCTAGCACTTCACCTTGGGGTGCACCTGTCCTATTCGTGCGGAAGAAAGACGGGTCGTTACGGATGTGTATCGAATATCAACAGTTGAATAAGTCTACTATAAAGAACAAGTATCCACTTCCAAGAATTGATGACCTGTTTGACCAACTCCAGGGTGCCAAGTATTTCTCTAAGATTGATTTACGTTCAGGGTATCATCAGGTGAGGGTTAGGGAGAAGGATATTCCAAAGACGGCCTTCCGGACAAGATATGGGCACTTTGAGTTCTTGGTGATGTCGTTCGGGCTAACAAATGCCCCAACAGTTTTTATGGATCTCATGAATACTATATTCAGGCCCTATCTTGATGTGTTCGTGATTGTATTCATTGATGACATTCTAGTGTATTCTAGTTCGGAGGCGGAACATGCGGGACACTTGCGGATAGTATTACAGACGCTTCAGGATCGTAAGTTATATGCTAAGCTCTCCAAATGTGAATTCTGGCTGAACTCAATAGCATTCCTTGGCCATGTGATATCTGATGAGGGTATTAGTGTCGACACTCAGAAGATCGATGCAGTAAAGAATTGGCCGAGACCTACAACACCATCAGAAGTCCGCAGCTTCCTAGGGCTAGCAGGATATTATAGGCGGTTTGTAGAAGGATTTTCCTCTATATCATCACCATTAACTAAGTTAACACAGAAAGCTACCAAATTCCAGTGGTCTGACACTTGTGAACGTAGTTTTCAGGAGCTGAAGAATCGATTTACATCTGCACCAGTGCTCACTCTTCCTGAAGGAACAGAAGGTTATGTGGTATATTGTGATGCCTCAGTTATAGGTTTGGGGTGCGTATTGATGCAACGTGGGAATGTGATTGCTTATGCATCAAGACAATTGAAGAAGCATGAAAAGAATTATCCAACCCATGATTTGGAATTGGCTGCAGTAATATATGCTTTGAAGATATGGCGGCACTACTTATACGGCGTCCATGTTGACATCTACACAGATCACAAGAGTTTACAATACATCTTCAAGCAGAAAGAGTTGAATTTGAGGCAGCGTAAGTGGCTTGAATTTTTGAAAGACTACGACGTCGAGATATTGTATCATCCCGGTAAAGCCAATGTTGTGGCAGACGCTCTCAGCCGTAAATCAATGGGAAGCTTAGTACATATTGAGGCAGGTAGATGGGGGTTGATTAAAGAGCTTCATCAGCTAGCCAAT
This sequence comes from Nicotiana tabacum, assembly GCF_000715075.1. Lineage (NCBI taxonomy): Eukaryota > Viridiplantae > Streptophyta > Magnoliopsida > Solanales > Solanaceae > Nicotiana > Nicotiana tabacum. The sequence goes on from NC_134086.1 coordinate 51,259,189, forward strand.
ATGAGAATCAGATTGTTAGACTCTGATGACGGAGGTGTTACTGTACAGAATACATCAGAATCATCTTTGGTAGCCGAGGTAAAAGCACGACAATATGAAGATCCTATCTTAGTACGATTAAGATAAAGCATTCAACAGTGTAAAAGTATGGCTTTTGGGATCGGAAAAGACGGGGCACTGAGATACCAGAGCCGATTGTGTGTGCCTAATGTGGCAGGGTTGCAAGAGAAGATTATGAATGAGATTCATCAATCCCGATATTCCATCCATCCCGGCTCGACAAAGATGTATCATGATGTCAAGGAGCAGTATTGGTGGGATAATATGAAGAAGTCTATTGTAGAATTTGTAGCCCAGTGTCCCAATTGTCAACAAGTAAAGATAGAACATCAGAAACCCGGTGGATTGCTTCAAAATATAGAGATTCCGACCTGGAAGTGGGAGGTGATTAATATGGACTTCATTATTGGATTACCTCGCTCTTATCATAAGTTTGACTTCATCTGGGTGATAATTGATCAACTTACAAAATGTGCCCATTTTTTGCCAGTGAAGACAACTTACACGGCTGAAGATTATGCGAAGTTGTATATCAAGGAGATTGTTAGGCTTCATGGTGTGCCCGTATCTATTATTTCAGACCGAGGAGTTCAATTTACGGCTAACTTTTGGAGATCTTTCCAGAAAGGTTTAGGCACACAGGTAAATCTCAGCACTGCATTTCATCCGAAGACTAACGGACAGGCTGAACGTACCATTCAGACACTGGAAGATATGCTACGAGCATGTGTTCTAGATTTTAAGGGGAATTGGGATGATCATCTTCCACTCATAGAATTCGCCTATAATAATAGCTACCATTCCAGTATTAAAATGGCCCCATACAAGGAACTATACGGGAGGAGATGTAGATCACCAGTTGGATGGTTCGAAGTCGGTGAAACAGAATTATATGAGCCAGATTTGATTCACCAAGCTATTGAGAAGGTGAAAGTGATACAGGAGCGATTGAGGACGGCACAAAGCAGGCAAAAATCTTATTCTGATGTCTGACGTCGTGATCTAGAGTTTGAGGTTGGTGATTGGGTTTTCCTGAGGATCTCACCAATGAAGGGTATTATGCTTTTTCGGAAGAAAGGTAAGCTGAGTCCAAGGTATATCGGGCCGTATAAAATTCTTCGACGAATTGGACAGGTTGCTTATGAGTTAGAATTGCCATCCGAATTGGAATTTGTCCACCCGGTATTCCATGTATCTATGTTGAGAAAATGTATTGGAGACCCTTCTCGAGTCGTCCCTATCAAAAATGTACAAGTTACAGAGGACCTATCATATGAAGAAGTGCCAGTGGCAATATTAGATCGGCAAGTCCGCAAGCTGAGAACAAAAGATGTAGCTTCCGTTAAAGTATTGTGGAGGAACAAAAATATGGAAGAAATGACATGGGAAGAAGAAGAAGAGATGAAGTCTAAATACCCTTACTTATTCCAGAATGAAGATAACAAGGATGTTGGTGGAAGACAGGATACATTGGAAGGTGAAACAGCTCTATGAGGTAAGCAATAATTTGAGAATACTCCTCCTTAATACAAAATGGTGATATGTAGATAATGTAAATACGCATAATGCTTTGTGTAGCCTTGTGAAGCCATATGTTGGGCTTAATTACTTGCAAGTTTTGCTAGTGACCATTTTATAGGGGAAAATTGATCGGAAATTTCCATTGGAATCCACGATGATTTAAACTCCCCATAAACCCTTACATTCGAGGACGAATGTTCCTAAGGGGGGAGGGTGTTACAACCCATATCCACATGTGTTAGTTCATGCCATATATTAGTTAACATAAATCCAAGAAGGAATTATCTTTGAGATGATAAGAAGTCAATCCTATTTGTCTTAAGTGATACAAGAGTGTATAAGGGTGATTAACCAGTATTAGAAGTTAAACGAATCAAGGATGTTGTAACTCGTATTTTCAGGTAATCTAGCGGTGCTTAATACACTCAAGAGATCATTTATTAAGGTATTTTAATCATATAATATCCGTATCATAAGTCTTGAAGTCAAACGAGTTATGAAACAAAAGTCGACAAAAGTTGTCGCAACTTAGGTTCATAATTTTACTTAAACATTAGGTCAAATGTTTCTAATCTTTTCTCATAATTTCCAAGGAATTACGTTGTGATATACCAACAAAATTACAGATATATGAGTCTAGTTTCCAACACATTAAACCGTTTATCGATACGATCTCGGAGTAGAGAGATATTCACGTTTTCGCGAGACTGCGCCAAGCACCTCTCTATGGGGCCCACTAAGGCAGTTTAAGATATTTGGACCTATATAGGATGCCTCCAACCCGTTTTAAGTCATTTCTTCTCACTATTTTCAGACCTTAGAACCCTAGGAACATCCTCTCAAGGTTCTCTCAAGATTCAAGACCCAAAAAAGGGCAAACAACACAAATCAACTGTCGGGAATTCCGTGGCGCTAGTAAGTCTCTTGTTCTTCTTGTTGTTGCTCATTTTTGTGTCGTTACAGCTCATGTGGGAGGTTGTTTTAAAGGGTTTATGTTCTGTAAATACTCCCTCATGTTCTTAATATCAATCCTAGGTGATTTCAAGCCTTCTAAAGTGATTCTAGTGCCGAAAAACACTAATTGATCGCTAGTTTCGCTTTTTTGTTGTTGTGGCAGCATTGGAGGGATATTTCATGGAAATTTAAGGTCAAATTGGAGTTTTTATTTCTGTATAAAGGTAAGGAACCTCTTACTCTATATGTATTTAAGATTATCCAAGTTGCGGCTAAGCCATTGAAGCTAGAACTTGTGAAATATATATCGAAAGGCTTGGTAGTAATGTTATTGTTTTGTGGACTGTTTTGCGTTGTTGTTGGGCTGCGTATTTTACTACTATCTTGTGGAGTTTTGGAGGAGGAAGGGTGTGGAGAAACACCATATATACGTAGGGTTATGGGCTGATAGTTATTCGTAACATTTCCAGGTTGTTTGACACGACTACGGTGGTCGTCGTATGTATGGAGTGATTAGGTTGTGTGTGGACTATTTTGGGAGGCTCAATATGTTTATTATTGATGTTGTTTGGGCTGTTTGGTGACTGTTTTGAATGGTGTGAGGTCATATATATAGGGGAGGTGCTGTCCGTTTCATCGTAAAATAGGTTGTGGTCGATACATAATAGTTATGTCGCTTAAATGATAACGATAGTATCGTTTCTCTTATTGTAGACTAAGGAGTTTTGACAATTGTATAGCTTGAGATTGGGGCAGTATATACAAGGTATGTGAGGCTATCCCTTTCCTTCTTTTGCACGACTCCGATTGTATATAATGTAATGAACGAGCTTCCAAGATACTCTACTCTTAGAAGCTAGCAGTACTTACATTGTTATCCTTCTTATGGAACGATTGATGTTAATGTTGCTTCTCTTATTCTTATGTTATCAATATTGTTCGTACTTCCTAAATCTTATAAGGATCATAGTGAAGAGTTAGTCCTAATAACGTGTACAGAGGATACCGACCTTACGTCACTCCGAAAGGTTTAGAATGTGATTCTATGAGTCGAGCATGCATTATATATATGTATCTATTTTACTCTACCGAGCCACGCTATAGTTGGCCGGGTACGGCACCTATTGTGAAACCACTGATCAGTTGGGTTTTACCGAGCTCCACGTGGCCGGGTACGTTTTTTTTACCGAGCCTATTATGGCCGGGTACGATATGATGATGATGATGATGATGATGCCCACATAGGCGAATGCTTTAAAGGTTTATGTATTTATACATATGTATCATGCATTTCATGTAAGTAGCCCTCAGAGGTACTAAGATGTTACAGGTTGTATATTCTCTATCCTTGCTTACATTACTGATCGTATTTATGGTTCCTTGCCTTACATACTCAGTACTTTATTCGTACTGACGTCCTTTTATTTGTGGACGCTGCATGTCGTGCTGCAGGTCCTGATAGACAGGCAGGTGCAGCTCCCCCACCACAGTAGACTGTCCAGTTCAGTGGTGATTGGCGAGATCCCTTCTCCGGACTTGCCTTGGTCTTGGTATGCAATTTTTGTTATAGACATTATGGGTATGTCGGGGCCCTGTTCCGGCTATGTTGCAACACTTATGTTCTTTTAGAGGCTCATAGACAGGTGTCGGCTCATGTATAGTTTGGTATGCCTTGTCGGCTAGTTTTTGTTGTATAGTCTTTCATAGTAGCGTGGTAGCTCATACCTTATATGTAGTTTCTTGATTGTCTGGTCATCCCCTGCTATGTATGTTCATGCCATCATATTTTATTGCTGGTTGTCCATGGTCTAGGTCTACCATTTATATTGATCTCGTCAGCCCTAAAAGATAATAATGAAGGTTAGATAAAATATACGTTGGTGCTCGGCAAGTGTGGTCGGGTGCTAGTCATGGCCCTTCAGTTTGGGTCGTGACAACGCATTTGCGACTAACCATCGCATTTGCGATGACTGGGCAGGAGGGGGGATTACCTTCGCATTTGCGAAGCTCCAGTCGCAAAAGCGACTCCAACAGTGTTCGCAATTGCGAACAGTCGTTCGCATTTGTGATGTTAATAGGGCAGGCCTTCCGTTGCAATTGTGAGTTTGCATTTGCGAACATGACATCGCAAATGCGATATCTGTGCCTGCGTAAAATTAAACTTAGACGAAAGTTTCTTCATTTTTCAAACTCCCTCAAACCCTAAGCTCTCTTGGGCAATTTTCTAAAGAAAGGTTCTTCTCCAAATCATTTGTAAGTCATTTCTAACTCATTTTCTTCAATCTATAACATTTTTTCACATTTTTTCAATTCAAAATCAAGGGTTTTCATGGGGATAAAATTGGGGTGATTTTGGGTAGAACTTAGGATTTTCAATTTTTGGGGATTTAGACCCCAATTTTGAGGTCCGATTTCAAAACAAATTATATATTTGAGTTTGTGGCTGAATGCGTAATCGATTTTTGGTTCGAACCTCGGGTTTTGACCATGTGGGCCCAGGGTCGATTTTTGATTTTTTGGGGAAATCTTTAGAAAATCTATTTTCATGCATTAGAACTGATTCATTTAGCATTTATTGATAACGTTAAGTAAATTATGGCTAGATACAAACGAATTGGTGGTGCAAACAAGAGGTAAAACGGTAGTTGAGGCTTGAATTGTGTTCGTGGAATTGATGTAAGTGTTTGGTCTAACCTTAGCTTGAGGGATTAGGAGTTTTGTCTTATTTGCTATATGTTAACTGTTTACGAGTATCTATACGTTGGTGTCAAGCATGCCCATGAGTCTTATAATATGATTGATGTGACTCCGTTTCGTATTGTTCACGCTTTATATGATGATTTCTATTGTTGGACAAGGCTTGTGGAAGTATTAATGGTAATTGAACATTGTCGAGCATTGGCTCAAGTTGAGAATGGAGTTGTGAAGTAATTGTGAAAAAGAGAAGAGGTTTATGACATTGTTTCCCTTGCCGGGATGTTATTGCTTTTGATATTATCTCCCTTGCCGGGATGTTATTACTCATGATATTGTTACCCTTGTCGGGATATTGTTGTTGTGCTATTGTTCCCCTGCCGAGATTTTATTGTGATATTATTGATTCCCTTGCCCAAATTACCTTGTGATAGTTGCTTGGGTAAGGAAGAGTGTAAAGCACGAAGGGTGATGCCGTGTATGATTTTGAGAGTGTTAATGCACGAAGGGTGATGTCGTGCCACACGATATACAATGTTATGCCATGATATGAGTGATAATGCACGAAAGATAATTCCGTGCCATGATTATGTGAGGTAAAAGCACGAAGGGTGATGTCGTGCCGATTATATTGATTCTTATGGTGAGGATGAGAGTAAAAGCACGAAGGGTGATGCCGTGCCCTTGTCTTTGATTTCCTGATTCTTGCTGATATTTGAATTATGGTGTTCTTTACATTTATCTATTAGTTTTCTATTGTTACTTGATATTCCCCGCAACATGTTTCCCCCTCCTATCTATAACTGTAAATTTCTACCTTTATTCCGTTGTATATGATTTAACTGCATAGGTTTATTTGATAGTCTTGTCCTAGCCTCGTCACTACTTTGCTGAGGTTAGGCTAGGCACTTACCAGCACATGGGATCGGTTGTCCTAATACTATACTCTACACTGTGTCCATATCCCGATGCTGCAACCTTTAGACAATAGTTAGGTTGCTGCCTTCAGTACAGTGGCGAAGACCCGAGGTAGTCCTGGAGGCGTCCGCAGGCCTTGGCATCTCCTTCTATCTTTCCATTCTGTTTCTTTTATGTATTTTAGAGAAAACTTTGTATTTATCTTTCAGACCACTGTTTGTAGTATTCGTAGATAGTTCGTGATATTGTGACACCAAATTCTGGGTAGAGTTGTATGTTGGATTCTACACTAATGTATGGTTAAACTATTAGTTTTCGTCTTCCACATTTCTGTTTATTATAATATTTTCGCTGTTAATAACCCGTTATATTGAACTGTTAAAAAGGTTAAGTAAAAAGGTTAATGAATCTATAATACTCGACTTTCCTGGCTTTCAAGAGTAGGCGCCATCACGACTCCCGAGGGTAGGAAATCCGGGTCGTGACAAGTTGGTATCAGAGCTGTAGGTTACTTAGGTCTCATAATTCACGAACAAGCCTAGTAGAGTCTGAGGGATCAGTATGGAGACGTATGTATTTATCCACCAGAGGCTACAGAGTTAGGAAAAACTTCACATCTATTCTTTTCTGTCGTGTGACTTGTTTTCTCAATGCTAATTGAACTTCCACTCTGTTCTTTTGCAGATGGTGAGAACACATACCGCTTCATCAGCCGACTAGCAGCTCGAACCCCCAGTAGTAGCTCCTGCGAAGGGCAGAGGTTGGGGTCGTGCTAGGGCCTGAGGTAGAGGGGGCTCAGCCCAAAGCTCGAGTAGCAGCACCAGCGGCAAAGCCTCAGGTTAAGTTTGATGAAGAGGTTTCAGCCTAGGCAGTTCCAGCAGGTCCAGCTCAGGTCCGAAAGGGGTTCATCACCACCCTAGTGCTTCAAGATGCTCTGGTCCGTCTAGTGGGCCTTATGGAGAGTGTCGCCCAGGTAGGCTTGCTTACCGTAGCACCAGCCGTCTCTTAGGCTAGAGGAGGAGCCCAGACTCCTGCTACTCGCACTACAAAGCATATGGCTCGCCAGTTTCAGAATCCAATCGCTCAGCTAGTTGGGGTAGTTCAGCCTGGTGTTGTGGCACAGACCGAAGAGGGGCCAGCTATGTCTACTGATGCCTTGCGGAGATTAGACAGGTTCACTAAGCTCTTCACTACTACTTTTGGTGGTACATTTTCGGAGGATCCCCAAGATTATTTGGACAACTATCACGAGGTTCTTTGGAACATGGGGATAGTGGAGACCAATGAGGTCGACTTTGCTGTTTTTCATTTGTCTGGATCTACCAACACTTGGTGGCGAGATTATTGTTTGGCTAGACCAGCTGGGCCACCAGCTTTGACTTGGGATCTGTTCTCTCAGCTATTTCTGGAGAAGTTTCTTCCAATCACTTAGAGGGAGAACTATCGGAGGTAGTTTGAGCATCTCCAGCAGGGTTCTATGACTGTTACTCAGTACAAGACCAGATTTATTGACTTGGCCCATCATGCTCTTTTTAGACTTCCCACTAAGAGAGAGAGAGAGAGAGATAGAGAGTGAGGAGGTTCATTGAGGGACTCATTCAGCCTATTCGATTATAGATGGCTAAGGAGACAGGGAGCAAGATTTCTTTTCAGGATGCGACCAATGTGGCCAGGAGAGTTAAGATAGTTCTATCATAGGGGAGTGGTCAGGGGTTTGACAAGAGGCCTCGTCATTCAGGCCCATTTAGTGGTGCCTCATTTGGAGGCAGGGATTCTTTTGGTAGGGGCCATCCTTCCAAGCCATTCATTCAGCACTTCAGGCTTCTCACAGTGCTCCAGGTGGCCGTAGTTCTCATATGTAGTATTCTGATCAGCTTCCCTACAGTGCACCGCCAGCTCCTATAAGTGCACCTCCACTCTAGAGTTTTCAGAGTGGTTATTCAGGCTATCAGGGTCAGCAGTATCAATAGCCGAGGGCCTTTTATACTTGTGGCGATACGAGGCATATTGCTAGATTTTTCCCTCGAGCACCAAGAAACTCTCAGCATCAGGTCCCGTTCCATGGTTCAGGCACCGAGTGTTCCACCGCCCGCCCAGCCAGCTAGAGGTGGAGGTAGAGGTGCTAGAGGTGGAGGTAGAGGTACTAGAGGTGGAGGTCAGGCCACTAGGGGTGGAGGCAAACCAGCAGGAGGCCATCCCAGAAAGGTAGTTTAGAGTGGTAGGGCCCAGCCCCGATGTTATGCTCTTTCATCCAGGCCTGAGGCTGAGGCTTCCGATGCAGTTATCATAGGTACTGTTCTAGTTTGTAGTAGAGATGCTTTAGTTCTATTTGATCCAGGGTCTACATACTTCTATGTGTCATCTTATTTTGCACCGTATCTGGTCATGCCTAGTGATTCTTTCAGTGCTCTTGTATATGTGTCTACACCGGTGGATGATTCTATTGTGGTAGATCGTGTCCATCATTCATGTATAGTTGTGATTGGGGGTCTTTACACTCGAGTAGATTTGTTACTTTTGGGCATGGTTTATTTTGATGTCATATAGGGGACAGACTGGTTATCACCTTACCATGCTATCTTGGACTGTCATGCCAAGATTGTGACCTTAGCTTGCAGGGTTTACCTCGTCTAGAGTGGAGAGGGACTCATGGTAATTCTACCCATAGTGTTATCTCATATATGAAGGCTCGTCTTTTGGTCGAGAAGGGGTGTTTGGCATATTTGGCATATGTTCGTGATTCTAGTGCTGAGGTTCCTTCTATGGATTCTGTGCCTATTTTTTGTGATTTTCCTAAGGTATTTCCTTCAGACTTGCCGGGTATGCCACCCGACAGGGATATTGACTTTTGCATTGATTTGGTTCCGGGCACTCATCCCATTTCTATCCCGCCGTATCGTATGGCTCTGCCAGAGTTGAAAGAATTGAAGGAGCAGTTACAAGACTTGATTGATAATGACTTTATTAGACCTAGTGTCTCGCCTTGGGGTGCACCGATGTTGTTTGTTAAGAAGAAGGACGAATTGATGAGGATGTGTATAGATTACCGGAAGTTGAACAAGGTCACAATCAAGAATAAGTATCCATTGCCGAGGATTGATGATTTGTTTGATCAGCTTCAGGGTGCCAAGGTATTTTCGAAGATTGACTTGAGATATGGCTACCATTTGTTGAGGATTAGGGCATTCGATGTCCCTAAGACAGCGTTCCATACTCGGTATGGGCATTATGAGTTCTTGGTGATGTCATTCAGGTTGACAAATGCCCCAACAACATTTATGGATTTGATGAACCGAGTGTTCAAGCCTTATTTTGATTCGTTCGTGATAGTTTTTATTGATGATATTTTGATCTATTCCCACAGCCGGGAGGAGCATGAATAACATCTGAGAGTGGTTCTTTAGACTTTGAGAGATAGTCAGTTGTATGCTAAGTTTTTGAAGTGTGAGTTTTGGTTGAGTTCGGTTGCATTCTTTGTCACGTTGTATCAGCATAGGGTATTCAGGTAAATCCGAAGAAGATAGAGGCAGTCAAGAACTAGCCTAGACCAGCATCAGCTACAGAGATCGGGAGTTTCTTGGGTTTGACAGGCTATTATCATTGATTTGTGGAGGAGTTTTCATCTATTGCAGCCCCGATGACTAGTTGGCCCAGAAGGGTGCCCACTTCAGGTGGTCGGACGAGTCTGAGGCGAGCTTTCAGAAGCTCAAGACAGCTTTGACTACGACAGCGGTTTTGGTTTTGCCCACAGGTTCAGGGCTATATACAGTTTATTGTGACGCATCTCGTATTGGACTTAATGCAGTGTTGATTTAGGATGGCAAGTCATTGCTTATGCTTCGCGATAGTTAAAGATTCATGAGAAGAATTATCTAGTTCATGATTTGTAGTTAGCAGCCATGATTCACACGTTGAAGATTTAGAGGCATTATCTATATGGCATGTCATGTGAGGTGTTCACGGATCACAGGAGTCTACAGTATTTGTTCAAGCATAAAGAGCTAAATTTGAGGTAGAGAAGGTAGTTGGAACTATGGAAAGACTATGATATCACCATCATATATCATCCGGGAAAGGCAAATGTGGTGGCCGATGCTTTGAGTAGAAAGTCAACCAGTATGGGCAGTCTTGCCTATATTCCGGTCGGGGAGAGACCGCTTGCTTTGGATGTTCAGGCTTTAGCTAATCAGTTCGTGAGGTTGGATGTTTCTGAGCCCAGCCGTGTGTTAGCTTGCATAGTCGCTCGTTCTTTATTATTTGAGAGTATTTGAGATCGGCAGTATGATGATCCTCATTTGTGTGTCCTTAGGGGCACGGTGTGACATGGGGGTGCCAAGCAGGTTACAGTTGGAGATGATGGAGTTTCGAGGTTGCAGGGTCGTATTTGTATGCCTAATGTGGATGGACATTGAGAGTTGATTTTAGAGGAGACCCATAGTTCCCGTTACTCTATTCATCTAGGCACCGCTAAGACGTATCAGGATTTGTGGCAACATTGTTGGTGGAGGAGGATGAGGAAGGATATTGTTGCATATGTGGCTCGGTGTTTTAATTGTCAGCAGGTAAAGTGCGAGCATCATAGACCTGGTGGTTTGTTCCAGAAGATTGAGATTTCTGAGTAGAAGTGGGAGTGTATCACTATGGACTTCGTTGTTGGACTCCTATGGACTCAGAGGAAGTTCGATATAGTATGGGTTATCATTGATAGGCTGACCTAGTCAGCACATTTCATTCCTGTGGCAGCTTCCTATTCTTTTGAGAGGTTAGCTGAGATCTATATTTGGGAGATTGTTCGTCTTCATGGTGTGCCCGTATCTATCATTTCGGACTGAGGTGCGCAGCATACCTCACATTTTTGGAGGGCAGTTCAGCGTGAGTTGGACACACAGGTCGAGTTGAGCACAATATTTCATCCTCAGACGTATGGGCTGTTCGAACATACTATTCAGATTTTGGATGATATGCTCTGAGCTTGTGTCATTGACTTTGGAGGCCCGTGGGATTAGTTCTTGCCTTTAGCGGAGTTTGCCTACAACAACAACTACCAGTCGAGCATCCAGATGGCTCTTTATGAGGCTTTATATGGTAGGCGGTGTCGGTCACCGCTTGGGTGGTTTGAGATGAGAGAGGCTCAGTTGTTGGGTGGATCTAGTACATGATGCCTTGGACAAGGTCAGGATCATTTAGGATAGGATTCGTACAGCTCAGTCCAGGAAAAAGAGTTATGCCGGCCATAAGGTTCGTTATGTGGCATTCATGGTCGGCGAGCTGGTGTTGCTTCGGGTGTCGCCTATGAAGGGCTTGATGAGATTTGGGAAGAGGGGCAAGCTTAGCCATAGATTCATTGGCCCGTTTATTCTTGATCGAGTGGGAGAGGTGGCTTAAAGACTTGCATTTCTGCCGAGTTTATTAGCCGTGCCTCCAGTCTTTCGTGTGTCCATGCTTCGGAAGTATCACGACGATCCATCCCACGTGTTAGACTTTAGCACTGTCCAGTTGGACAAGGACTTGTACTATGAGGAGGAGTCGATAGCCATTCTAGACCAGCAGGTTCGTCAGTTGAGATCGAAGAGTTTCCCTTCTGTTCATGCTCAGTGGAGAGGTCCGCCTGTTGAGGCAATAACCTGGGAGTCCGAGTTCGATATGCGAAGCCGATATCCCCATCTTTTCTCCGACTCAGGTACTTCTTTTCTAATGTCAGTTCGAGAACGAACGATTATTTTAGAGGTGGAGGATGTGATGACCCAAAAGGTCATCACTCGTGTTGAAAGTAAATTCTGTATTTCGAGGCCTTAAAAACCTCTCTTTGTCTCAGCTCGATTTGCCTGCGCAGTCCGAGCGCGTTTCCAAAAAGCTTTTATGTGAAAACTAAGTAAAATAAAGAAATTGGCTTTTAAAAATTGATTAAAATTGACTTTGGTCAATATTCTTGGTAAACAGACCTAGACCCATGATCCAACGGTCTCGTAGGGTCCATAGTAAAATATGGGACTTGGGCGTATGCCCAGAATGGAATTCCGAGGTCCCAAGCTTAAGAAATGAATTTTTGAAAGAAATTGTTTGACTAGAATTATAAGAGTTTTTGAAAATGAAAATATGTTTGAAATTGATAGTATCGGGCCCGTTTATTGGTTCTGGATCCCGGTACAGGTTTGAAATAATAATTAAGTTGAATCTGTGAAGTTTGGTAAGAATCGGAGTTCGTTTAGTATAAATCGGAGCTTTATTTAAGAAAATGCAAATTTTTGATGTTCTTGAGTGATTTCATTAATGTGAGTTTTAATTCATAGTTGTATATGTTATTTTGATGATTTGATAATACGAGCAAGTCCGTACGATGTTTTTGGATTTGCGTGCATGTTTGGTTTGGAGCCCTAAGGGTTCGGGTGAGTTTTAGATAGGCCGCGGAGTGAAATTGGACTTAGGAAAACTGCTGGTGTATTGCAGGTCTGCAGGCTTTGCAAATGCGAGCTCACATTTGCGATGACTGGGCAGGGGGTGACCTTCGCATTTGCGAAGCTCCAGTCGCAAAAGCGACTCCAACCGTGTTCGAAATTGCGAATGGTCGTTCGCATTTGTGAGGTTAACAGGGCGCCTTCCTTCGCAATTGCTATACTTTGGCCGTAATTGCGAGTTCGCATTTGCGAACATGACATCACAAATGCGATATTTGTGCCTGTGTAAAATCAAATTTAGACGAAATTTTCTTCATTTTTCAAACTCCCTCAAACCCTAAGCCCTCTTGGGCGATTTTCTAAATAAAAGTTCTTCTCTAAATCAATTGTAAGTCGTTTCTAACTCATTTTCTTCGATCTATAACATCTTTTAACATGATTTCAATTCAAAATCAAGGGTTTTCATGGGGAAATTGGGTGATTTTGGGTAGGGCTTAGGATTTTCAATTTTTGGGGATTTGGACCTCGATTTAAGGTCTGATTTCAAAACAAATTATATATTATAGTTCGTGGGTGAATGGGTAATCGGGTTTTGGTTCGAATCTCGGGTTTTGACCATGTGGGCCCGGGTCGATTTTTTACTTTTTGGGGAAATCTTTAGAAAACCTATTTTCATGCATTAGAATTGATTTATTTAGCATTTATTGATATCGTTAAGTAAATTGTGGTAGATACAAGCGAATTGGTGGTGGAAACAAGAGGTAAAGCGGTAGTTGAGACTTGAATTGTGTTCGGGGCATTGAGGTAAGTGTTTGGTCTAACCTTAGCTTGAGGGATTAGGAGTTGTGTCTTATTTTCTATGTTTTAATTGTTGAGTACGACGTATAGGTGTGGTGACGAGTATCTATACCTCGGTGTCAAGCATGCCTGTGAGTCTTATACTTTGATTGATGTGACTCCGTTTCATATTGTTCATGCTTTATATGATGATTTATATTGTTAAACAAGGCTTGTGGAAGTATTAATGGTAATTGAACATTGTAGAGTGTTGGCTCAAGTTGAGAATGGAGTTGTGAAGTAGTTGTGGAAAAGAGAAGAGGTTTATGATATTATCTCCCTTGTCGGGATGTTATTACTCATGATATTGTTACCCTTGCCGGGATATTGTTGTCATGCTATGTTCCCTTGCCAAGATTTTATTATGATATTATTGATTCCCTTGCCCAAATTACCTTGTGATTGCTGCTTGGGTGAGGACGAGTGTAAAGCACGAAGGGTGATGTCGTGCATGATTTTGAGAGTGTTAATGCACGAAGGGTGATGTCGTGCCACACGATGTACAATGTCGTGCCATGATATGAGTGATAATGCACGAAGGATAATTTTGTGCCATGATTATGTGAGGTAAAAGCACGAAGGGTGATGTCGTGCACTTGTCTTTGATTTCCTGATTCTTGCTGATAATTGAATTATGGTGTTCTTTACATTTATCTATTAGTTTTCTGTTGTTACTTGATATTCCCTGCAATATGTTTCCCCCTGCTATCTTTAACTGTAAATTTTTTGCCTTTATTTTTTACTGTATATGATTTAACTGTATAGGTTTATTTGGCAGTCTTGTCCAAGCCTCATCACTACTTCGCCGATGTTAGGCTAGACACTTACCAGCACATGGGGTCGGTTGTGCTGATACTACACTCTACACTGTGTGTAGATCCCGATGCTACAGCTTTTGGACCACAATGAGGTTGCTTCCTTCAGTACAATGGTAGAGACCCGAGGTAGTCCTGCAGGCTTTCACAGGCCTTAGCGTCTACTTCTATCTTTCCATTCTATTTCTTTTATGTATTTCTGAGATAGCTTTGTATTTATCTTTCAGACCACTACTTGTAGTATTCTTAGATAGTCCGTGACATTGTGACACTAAATTATGGGTAGAGTTGTATGTTGGATTCTGCACTAGTGTATGGTTAAACTATTATTTTTTGTCTTCTGCATTTCTGTTTATTATAATATTTCTGTTGTTGATCACCTGTTATATTGAACTGTTAAAAAGGTTATGTAAAAAGGTTAATGAATCTATAATACTCGGCTTGCCTAGCTTTCATGAGTAGGCACCATCACGACTCCCGGGGATGGGAAATCAGGGTCGTGACAAGTTGGTATCAGAGCAGTAGGTTGCTTAGGTCTCACAATTTATGGACAAGCTTAGTAGAGTCTGAGGGATCGGTACAGAGATGTCTGTATTTATCCACGAGAGGCTACAGAGTTAGGAAAAACTTCACATATATTCTTTCTTGTCGTGCGACTTGATTTCTCAATGCTAATTGAATTTCCACTCTGTTCTTTTGCAGATGGTGAGAACACGTACCGCTTCATCACCTAACCAGCAGCTCGAGCCCCCAGTTGCAGCTCCTGTGAGGGGCAAAGATCGGGGCCGTGCTAGGGCCCGAGGCAGAGGTAGAGCTCAGCCTAGAGTTCGAGCAGCAGCACCAGCGGCGGAGCCTCAGGTTAAGTTTGACGATGAGGTTCCAGCCCAGGCAATTCCAGTAGGACTAGCTCAGGTCCCAGAGGGGTTCATCGCCACCCCGGTACTTCAGGATGCTCTGGTCCGTCTAGTGGGCCTTATGGAGAGTGTCGCCCAGGCAGGCTTGCTTCCAGTAGCACCAGCAATCTCTCATGCTGGAGGAGGATCCCGGACTCCTACTACTCACATTCTAGAGCAGATGGCTCCCAGTTTTAGACTCCAACAGCTCAGCCAGTTGGGGTAGTTCAGCCTGGTGTTGTGGCACAAACCAAAGAGAGGCCAGCTATGTCTGCTGATGCCTTGTGGAGATTGGATAGGTTCACCAAGCTCTTCACTACTACTTTTGGTGGTACATCTTCTGAGGAAACCCAAGATTATTTGGACAGCCGTCACGAGGTTCTTCGGAACATGGGGATAGTGGAGACCAATGGGCTCAACTTTTCTGCTTTTTGTTTGTCTGGATCCGCCAAGACTTGGTGGTGAGATTATTGTTTGGCTAAACCAGCTCGGTCACTAGCTTTGACTTGGGATCAGTTCTCTCAGCTATTTCTGGAGAAGTTTCTTCCTATCGCTCAGAGGGAGAACTATCGGAGGCAGTTTGAGCGTCTCCAGTAGGGTTCTATGACTGTTACTCAGTACGAGACCAGATTTATTGACTTGGCCTATCATTCTCTTCTTATACTTCCCACTGAGAGAGAGTGAGGAGGTTCATTGAGGGACTCGTTCACCCTATTCGATTGCAGATGGCTAAGGAGACGGGGAGTGATATTTCTTTCAGGATGCATCCAATGTGGCAAAGAGAATTGAGATGGTTCTATTACAAGGAAGTGGTCAGGGGTCTGATAAGAGGCCTCGTCATTCGGGCCGGTTCAGTGGTGCTTTATCTGGAGGTAAGGATTCTTTTGGTAGGGCCCATCCTTCCAGGCCGTTTCATTCAGCACTTCAGGCTTCTCACGATGCTCCAGATGGCCGTGGTTTTCATATTTAGTATTTTGATAAGCTGCCCTACAGTGCACCGCCAGCTCCTATCAGTGCACCTCCACTCCAGAGTTTTCAGAGTGGTTATTCAGGCCGTCAAAGTCAGCAGTCTCAGCAGTTGAGGGCTTGTTATACTTGTGGCGATACGAGGCATATTGCTAGATTTTGCCCTCGAGCACCGTGCAGCTCTCAGCATCAGGGTTCCCGTACCATGGTTCAGGCACCGAGTGTTCCACCGCCCACCCAGCCAACTAAGGTGCTAGAGCAGGAGGTAAAGGTACTAGAGGTGGAGGTCAGGCCACCAGAGGTGGAGGCCAGTCAGCAGCAGGCCATCCTAGAGAGGTAGTTCAGAGTGGTGGGGCCTAGCCCCGATGTTATGTTCTTCCATCCAGGCCTAAGGCTGAGGCTTCCGATGCAGTTATCATAGGTACTGTTCTGGTTTGTAGTAGAGATGCTTCAGTTCTATTTGATCCAAGATCTACATACTCCTATGTGTCATCTTATTTTGCACCATATCTGGTCATGCCTGGTGATACTTTGAGTGCTCCTATATATATGTCTACACCGGTGGGTGATTATATTGTGGTAGATCGTGTACATCATTCATGTATAGTTGTGATTGGGGTTCTTTAGACTCAAGTAGATTTGTTACTTTTGGGCATGGTTGATTTTCATGTCATATTGGGAATGGACTGGTTATCACCTTACCATGCTATCTTGGACTGTCATGCCAAGATTGTGACCTTAGCCTTGCAGGGTTTACCTCATGTAGAGTGGAGAGGGACTCCTGGTAATTCTACCCATAATGTTATCTCATATATAAAGGCTCGGCTTATGGTCGAGAAGGGGTGTTTGGCCTATTTGGCATATGTTCATGATTCTAGTGCTGAGGTTCTTTCTATGGATTCTGTGCCTGTTTTTTGTAAGTTTCCTGAGGTATTTCCTTCAGACCTCATGGGTATGCCACCTGACAGGGATATTGACTTCTGCAATGATTTGGCTCCGGGCACTCAGCCCATTTCTACCTTGTCGTATTGTATGGCCCCGCTAGAGTTGAAAGAATTGAAGGAGCAATTGCAAGACTTGCTTGATAAAGGCTTTATTTGACCTAGTGTCTCACTTTGGGGTGAACCAGTGGTGTTTTTTAAGAAGAAGGACGGATCGATGAGGATGTGTATAGATTATCGGCAGTTGAATAAGGTCACAATCAATAATAAGTATCCATTGCCGAAGATTGATGGTTTGTTTGATCAGCTTCAGGGTGCCAAGGTATTTTCAAAGATTGACTTGAGATCTGACTACCATTAGTTGAGGATTAGGGCATCCGATGTCTCTAAGACAACTTTTCGCACTCGATATGGGCATTATGAGTTCTTGGTGATGTCATTGGGTTGACAAATGCCCAATAGCTTATATGGATTTGATGAACCGAGTGTTCAAGACTTATTTGGATTCATTCGTGATTGTCTTCATTGATGATATTTTGATCTATTCCAGTAGCCAGGAGGAGCATGAGCAACATCTGAGAGTGGTTCTTCAGACTTTGAGAGATAGTCAATTGTATGCTAAGTTTTCGAAGTGTGAGTTCTGGTTGAGTTCGGTTGCATTCTTGGGTCACGTTGTATCAGCAGAGGGTATTCAGGTGGATCCGAAGAAGATAGAGGCAGTCAAGAACTGGCCTAGACCCGCATCAGCTACAGAGATCCGGAGTTTCTTGGGTTTGTCAGGCTATTACCGTTAGTTTTTAGAGGGGTTTTCATCTATTGCTGCTCTGATGAATAGGTTGACCCAGAAGGGTGACCAGTTCAGGTGATCGAACGAGTGTGAGGCGAGCTTTCAAAAGCTCAAGATAGCTTTGACTACGGTGCCAATGTTAGTTTTGCCCACAGGTTCAGGGCCATATACAGTTTATTGTGATGCATCTCGTATTACACTTGGTGCAATCATAGAAAATCCACGCTCGGAACTTGCCAATTCAGGTAGTAGAGGAACTCCCAGTGAATCTTGTGGCGGAAGGTCAGGTATTCCAGTTAATTCTGATTTATAAAGTTTAGTACTAACTTTACAGAAACAGCTCAAGGAGCAGAATGATCGCATAGAGCAAATACCTGGTGTTCCACCCATAATCAAAGGGGTGGATATTGATAAATATTCTCAACAGCACTGGAAGCCTAGTGCCACTCCTTCCAATTCCAAAAAAGTTTAAGATGCCCGATATCCCAAAGTATGATGGGATAACCAACCCACGAATCATGTAACTGCATTTACAACTGGCGTGAAAGGAAACGACCTGACCAAGCAAGATATTGAGTCAGTGCTGGTCAAAAAATTTGGTGAAACACTCACAAAAGGAGCACTAACATGGTATTCTCTTTTACCTGAAAATTCTATTGATTCTTTTGTTGAGCTTGCATATTCATTTATGAAAGCACACTCGGGAGCTCAAAAAGTTGAAAAGATGATGGAAGACATCTTCAAAATAAAACAAGGAGATACAGAGCTACTTAGGGAATTCGTGGATATATTCCAGCATGAAAGAATGATTTTATCACGTGTACCTGATAATTGGGCGGCTATGGCATTTGCAAGTAACTTAAATGAAAACAGCTCAGAAGCCATGAGGAGACTCAAATAAAGTTTATGAGAATTCCTTGCAACAACTTGGAATGATGTTTACAACAAGTATAGTATGAAGTTGCGGATAGAAGAAGATACTATCACTCAGCCACAGGGAGATTAAAGAGTAAGTTCGAGGCGACCAGAAACTGAAAAAAGTTCCGGAAGAACAGGTACAAACCTTACATGGGACTAGCAGGAATGGATTAACATTCTAAACAGGAGAACCCGAGGTACGGTTTCAGATCAAGGGACAGAGACACGGGTTCATCATCCAAGTTTGGAAAGGAGCGAGACACGCGGGACATCGACAGAAGTACAAAAGTGAAGATTGGTGGTTACAGTTTCAATGCTACCATATCTGAGTTGGTAGCTATTTTAAGAAGCATGGGAGATAAGGTGCGATGGCCAAAAGAAATGAGATCAAGATTTCTGGTGCGAGTTTCATAATGATCACGTTCATAAAACAACATATTGCAGGTTGTTACAAGGAGAAGTAGAGCACTTGTTAAAACAAGGTTATTTAACCGGTTTGTTTAGTGTAAAGGGTAAGCAAGCATATATGAAGAATAGACAGGAGCCACCAAAACCTCCATCATCGAAAAGAACAATTAACGTGATAAGCGGAGGAGAAGAGGTCAATGGTGTGACATATACGTCTGCAAAAAAGGTGTAAAAAATCATAGTTACCCACGAAAAGAGAGTTCGCCATGTTTTAGAAGAAGATAGTATAACATTTGATGATGTAGATGCAGATCACGTGTTGAGCCCACACAATGATACACTGGTAATATCTTTACTTGTACATGATACTGATGTGAAACGAGTTTTGATTGATCCAGGTAGATTTGTAAATATCATTCTTTTAAGAGTGGTAAATAAGATGCAAGCTGATGACAAATTGGTACCCAAAGCACGTACCTTATCTAGATTTGACAATTCAAGTATTGTTACTAAAGGGGAGATAGTACTCACCACATTCACAAAAGGAGTAACCAAAGATACAAAATTTCAAGTGATAGATATGGACATGGAATACAATATGATTCTCGGCAGACCTTGGATTCACGAGATGGATGTTGTTTCGTCTACTTTACATCACGTTATTAAGTTCCCTTCCTAATAGGGAATCAAACAAATTCGTGGTGATCAACAGGCTTCTAGAAGTATCAATTTAGTAGCGGATTCAAGCATAAAAAATGGCATTGTAGACAAAAAATAGCAATTACAGAATTCAGTTAAGGATTCAACAGCTCAGACCTCAGCTGGAGATGGGCAGACGGATGTAGACTCAAGGCCTGATACTATTCAAGAGCCAGAAGAGAACGAAAACATCAAAACAACAATTAAGGAACTTGAAGCTATGGTGCTGTTTATACATTGTCCAGATAGAAAAGTTTATATCGGAATGAACTTGAGCCTAGAAATGAAAGGTAAGCTAATTAAATTTTTAAAAGCTAATGCAGATTGCTTTGCTTGGTCACATTCAGATATGACAGATATACCACCGAAGGTGATGACTCATAAGCTGAATGAAGATCCAACGTTCCCACTTGTCAAACAGAAGAAAAAGAAGCAAGGATCCTTCAAAAACGAGGTGATTCAGGATGAGGTACAAAAGATTTTAAAAATCAGGTCTATCCGAGAGATAAAATATCATAATTGGCTAGCTAATACTATAGTGGTGCCCAAAAAGAATGGTAAGTGGCGAGTTTGTGTAGACTATACTGACTTGAAAAAAGCTTGACCTAAAGATTCTTTTCCTTTAACCATACATAGATCAACTAACTGATGCTACTGTGGGACATGAATTGTTGAGTTTTTAGATGCCTATTCAGGATATAATCAAATAAAAATGGATCCTTTATATGAGGAAAAAACTTCCTTTATTACAAACATGGGGACTTATTGTTATAAAGTCATGCCTTTCGGCCTAAAGAATGTTGGAGCCACGTACTAGAGGTTAGTAACGAAGATGTTTCAAGAACATCTGGGAAAAACCATGGAAGTCTATATCGATGACATGCTAGTCAAGTCAACTCAGGAAGGGGATCACATCCAACATTTGTCAGATACATTTCATATTCTCTGCAAATTCAATATGAAGTTAAATCGCTAAAAGTGTGCATTTGGCGTATCTTCAGGTAAGTTTTTACGTTTCCTTGTTTCTAACTAAGGAACTGAAGTAAATCAAGTACAGATTAAATCTGTTGAAGAGATACCGGATATACTCACAAGCAAAAAAGATGTGCAGAGGTTGACAAGTAGGATAGCTGCATTAGGGAAGTTTATTTTTAAATCTTCGGAGAAACATTTTAAGTTCTTTTTAGTATTAAAAAACAAAGCCAATTTGAGTGGACTGAGGAATGCCAACAAGCACTCAAAAATCTAAAAGCATATTTGTCAAACCCACCGTCGTTGGCTAAACCAAAGGACAGAGAAAGGCTACTCATCTATCTTGCTATGTCAGAAGCAGCGGTAAGCGCAGTATTAGTTCGGGAAGAGAAAGGTAAATAATATCCAATTTATTACTTTAGCAAGTCCTTATTGAATGTTGAAACTCGATATCCTCATTTAGAAAACTTGCTTTAGCATTAATAATGGCATCTAGAAAGTTGAGGCCTTATTTTCAATGTCACCCTATCTTTGTGGTGACCGCTTACCCCTTACAAAATATATCATATAAGCAATAATTATCATGTAAATTAGCCAAGTGGACTATATAACTAAGTGAATATGATATCACATATCAATCTAGAACTGCGATAAAATCATAGGTTTTAGCAGATTTCGTGGCAGACTTCAGCCCAGGGATTATAATAGAAGCAGAAAAGGAACTGCAGGCATTCAACGGGTCTAATCCAGGTACTTGGTCCCTATTTACTGATGGCTCTTCAAATGTTAAAGGAGCGAGTTTAGGCATTGTTCTAATCCCACCTTCAGGAGAAACTATAAGGCATGCCATAAAGTGCCATCCCATTAATAATAATAAAGCAGAATATGAAGCTATAATTGCAGGTCTAGAATTTGCACGAGAGCTCAGAATAGAGAAGGTTGTAATCAAAAGCGACTCGCAGCTTGTAGTTAATCAAATGCAGGGGGCTTATATAGTTAGAGAGGCGAGGATGCAACAATATTTGGAGAAGGCACGATATTTGATCAGACAATTTCAATCTTGGAAAATTGTGTAAATACCCAAGGAAGAAAATGTAGAAGCAGACACGCTAGCTAATCTTGCATCCGCTGCAAAAGTGACAAATGAAGAAAATACTTCCGTAATACATTTGTTTTATTCGGTACTCGATCACGATAAAAATGAGGTAAATTTCAATAACTTAACTTGGGATTGGAGAAACGAGATCGTCAATTTTTTGCAGTATGGGATCCTACCAGAAGATAAGAAAAAGTTTCAGGCACTTTGACGAAAAGCTGCCAGTTATTGTTTGGATCAAGGCAACTTGTATCGAAAGATGTTCGGTGGACCTTTAGCAAGATGTTTTAGACCTTCTCAAATAGAGTATGTGATGAGAGAAGTATATGAGGGACACTGTGAAAATCATGCAGGAGGAAGATCCTTGGTAAACACTCTAATTAGAGCAGGGTATTATTGGCCTAAAATGGAAGAAGATGCAGAAAGCTATGTGGCCAAATGTGACAAATGCCAATGATATGGTAATAACATACATCGCCCAGCGGAGCTATTACATCCAGTTATTGCACCGTGGCCTTTCATGAATGGGGGGGATGGATATCGTGGGTTCACTACCGGAAGACAAAAAAAAGGTACGATTTTTCCTAGTACTAATCGATTACTTTACCAAGTGGGTAGAAGCAGGTGCCTTCAAACAGGTGCTGGAAAAATAAGTCAGGGACTTCATTTGGTGAAACATCATATGCCGGTTTGGAGTTCCAAAAGAAATCGTGTGTGATAATGGCCCCCAATTCATAGGTGCGAAAATCATAGAATTCTTTCAGAGTTAGCAAATTAAAAGGATAACTTCAACACCTTATCATCCTGTGGCCAATGGACAAGCTGAATCAACAAATAAGGTTATTATTAATAACCTAAATAAAAGATTAGAGGAGTTAAAAAGAAAATGGCAAGACGTGTTATCAGGAGTCTTATGGGCTTACCGCACGACAACAAAATCAGGTACGAGAGAGACTCTGTTCTCACTTGTGTATGGTATTAAAGCCTTAATTCCAGTTGAAATAGGTGAACCAAGTATGACATACACCCAAACAACCAATGAATTAAATAAGGAAGAGATGCGAATAAATCTTGATTTGCCTGAAGAAAGGAGAGAAACAATCTTGATAAGGATGGCAACGCAGAAGCAAATTATTGAGCGATATTACAATCGGAAAGCTCATCTTAGGTACTTCAAGATTGGGGACTTCGTACTCAAAAAAGTTTTTCAATCAACTAAAGCAGCTAGTGCAGGAAAGTTGAGTCCAAATTGGGAAGGACCTTATAAGATTCGAGGTATTGAAGGAAAGGGTGAATATGAGTTAGAAACAATGGACAGTAAAGTACTCTCATCAAATTGGAATATTGTTCATTTGAAGAAGTAGTACTTCTGAAAGGGAAAACCCCCGGTCAGGTATCATTTATGCTAGGTTTAAATTTATTCTTTTTTAATTGTACTAACAATTTTAGATTATAGGCACAAACTAGCCCACACCAAATGATGCTTTTAGAACTAAAAGACACGCGAAATGCAAAATCATCCCGAGTGTGGGTTACAACCTTTCTGATGAAAATAAAAGAGGTTAAGCATTCATCATCTAAAATTATACCTCCGAGTCCTGTATGTTTTTCCTTTTCAGGAAATGGACCATATGGAAGGAATAATCAAGTGCTCGAGATTTCGTACTTCAAAGCTTTAACACTTGGGGGACTATGTATATATGGAAGGCGAAGAAGACTAGAAAAGTCAGAATTCAAGTCAAGCCTGAGGCAATCTACCCAACAAATCAAAAGTTAAGAGCAAGCAAATCAAGAGCCAAAAGTTCAAGCCTGATTCAAAAACCTATGATGAAGTATACACTTGCAGATGTAAATTACAAAATCTTATGAGTATCTAGGTTAAAGGATATATTTAGTCGTGGGTTGCAAGATATACCCTTGAATTTAATAAATCTGTTATAAACAAAATAGTTCTGAAAAAGTTGTAGATGTTATTTAAATATATGTAAAGTATACAGTTTTGAAAGTTCAAGAATACAAAACTTCCTCAAGTTATTCTAAGAAATATGTATGTTCCTACTTCTTCTTTCGAATGTTTACACCAATATGAAGTTGAGACGTCTTCTTCATTAAGTGTCGTTTATAAAAGGGCCCTCTTTTATAGTTCGTGCATATTCAAAAAAGTTACGAAGCATTTGAAGCATTTTTAATACAAAGTTAAATAACAAAGGGTGAAACAAAAACCCAAACATTAAAATAGGTGAAAAATAAAGCCAAAAATTTATATATCAAGCTTTGCAAACATTTGTCTTCAAACCCCGAAATAAGATAAGGGTAAAGCAATAAGAGAACTCAGAATAAGATATTATAAAAGATTTAAACAAAAACTTGGAAAATAATATTATATAAATTTGGTTAAAGCTAAGTATAAAAACTTAGTTACAACCTAATCACTTGATTATAAACCCCAACAGCCAAGGGTAAAAAAATTCAAACATCACTAAACCCCAAACATGACAAGGGATAAACTTCCAAACATTCCACCAATAAAAAAAATGAAACAACACTTCAAACTTTTCAAGCATTCACTATGGGGCAAAATCTTAACCAGCAGGATGAAGAATGGAACCATTAGTAGCAGGAGGAACAACTTGAGTAGAAGAAGGTTGAACAACAGCTTCACCATGAGTCACTTCATCACCCTCAGGAATGCCAACCTCAGGTGAAGAAAAGTTCTGACTCTGTTGGTTTTTTTAATAGTTTCTTTAGTCTTTGTAATTTCAGTAGCTAAGTCAAAGCCTTCCCGGCTTGCCTCTATTAAAGTTTCAAGACGTGTGTTCAAGAAAGCCCAACTAACATCCACATCGTCCTTATCTTCAAAGGCTTCATAATCTTTTTTCCACTGCTCAATCTCACTTCTTATCTCTTCCTTCTCATTCAAGGTAGCATCATAAGAAGCATCTAAGGGGACAAGTGACCTCTCTAAAAATTGAACTTTTTTAGAAGACACTCGGAGATTTTCTTGAGTTTGGGTGAGCGTTCGAACAAGTTCCCCGGAGTAAACTTCTTTTTGGTCCAGCAGTTCTTTCAGACCCCTAATTTATTCAGTGGCCTTGGAAAACTGCTCAGCGAATGAAGACTCGAGAAGGTTTTTATCTTTGCCCGCCTGATTGGATGGGGCTTTCTCAACTGCCAACTCTGCTGTCATTATTTTCACCTGTTGGTCCAAGGTACACTTTTCTTCCTCTAAGACTTCTTTCTCAAGTTGAAGACTTTCGAACTGCTCCTTCCAGTTGTCTGCCTCGAATTGATAATCGTTTATTAACTACTCTGTATGGATAATCCTCTTCATCATCTCCATGCCAATAAGGTTGATCTACACAATGAAAAGAAAAATGTGATACCAATGAAAAGGAAATTACGTGCAGAATAAAAAGCTAAGGCATACCTTTAAAGATGAATGTAGATATCATTCATCCATGTTAAAGAACTATGGCTTTCCAATTTTTACTTCTCAACTGGGGCAATCAATGATGTCAAACATACATCAGCTTGGCCAGATTTTTTCAGAAGATTACCATCCTCAGGAACCTCGATGGTAACTTTTTTCATTGCCCTACTATTACTAGAGGAACCAACTTCAACATGAGAAGTTGTAACAGTAGGAATAGTCAAGGGAGTAAAATAGCTACGGGCGGAGAAGTAGCAGTAGCAACAGATGCGGGGAACTGAGGATCAAATGGAATAGACACGGGAAAAGAAGCAAGAGGCGTTTCCTCAGAAACAAAGCCGAAGTTTTCGTCAAACCTACGAGAACAGAGCTATTCAGTAGAACCTCGGGGTGCGTCAGGCATCTCATCATCAGAACTTACTAAGGTAGCACCTTCAAGCTCGTGCATGGGAGAAGAACTGGGAGGAGGAGTAGCTTCGTCATCTGAAGTGACACGTCTCCTAGTTCGAGACTTAAAAACCAATGAGCTTTCATCCCGCTCCCCTTTACTCTCGGAACTATATGCTCTATCAGCTTTTCTTTTTGGCGAAGAACTCAAGATTATCTCTAGAGATATCAACAAGAGAGTGTCAAAGCAGTAATTGATACGGCACTCACACCCCCGAATGGGAAACCCTAGTGAAGAAAGGGGTTAGTAAGTGCCAAAATAAGTATGGAAGCAAGGTAGAAAGTGGAAGAGGAAGATACCATGAGTCTTCACTTTCCATCTAAACATGTTAGAAAGGTATTTCCAGGACCTTTCTTCCATAGGAGTAACGGTTAACAATTTTTCTACCAAACCACAGAAATCTGGAATCTCCTCAACAACTTTCATGGTTGCTAGAAAAGAAAAGTAAAACAGTTATGAGATTGCAAGATTCACAAAAAAAAAAGAGAAACAGAAAATCTGAAAAGGAACTTATGTGCAAAGTTCCACTTTTCTGGAAAAGGCATGTTCACATCTCCCACTAACCCACTTGTGAGAGCAACAACGAATTGGGAATACCAACCACAATCCTTGTCATCTTCAGGTCTTACTAAAACCCTCTTACTCCTGGCCACAAGAGTAAACACCCTAGAACGAAATAACTTGGGGGAATAAAGATGAATTAGATGATAAAAGGTGAAGGGTAAAGAAGCCAAGTTTGACAAGGATCTAAGGCATGCTATAACCCTCCATACAATAGGACCAATCTGCCCTAAACAAACGTTGAAGAAACGACAAAACTCTATAATGAATGAGTCAATAGGTGGTCTAAACCTAATGTAAAAGGATATGTATACACAAAAGAATAACAAGCTTTGAACGAGGAGATCCTTTGATTTACATTAGGAACTAAAATTGGGAAATCAGATTTCCAATGACTGTCTCTCCGCACAAGGGAAATCAAACCCTCGGTAATCTGGGAAGAGTAAACATCAGTACGATCATGAGAAGTCATGGAAGTAACTTGATTTCTAATCGATTCTCTATCAGTAAAGAAGAAAAGTTCAGAGCGAATAATCTCATCAATAGTGGGTTCACGAAGTGGTTCACTAGAATACCTACTTCTAGCAGAAGATCTATGTGAAGAAGAAGCCCTAGTTCTAGAAGATGACGAGGTAGTGTTACTAGGTTGAGAAGAAGAACCACAGATAGAAACAGATCCTAAACTACGTAACCTGCCACCTCTTCTACTTTTGGTAGGAGCAAAAGAAGGGGGAAGTTCATCCACTATTACAACTTTACGAGGATCAGGATTTGAAGAAGACATAGTTGTTTGAGAAAGTAATATGTGATGAAGAACGAAGCTATTGTGAACAAACAACATTATGGAAAGTTTTTCGTAAAAGCAAATGCAGAGGAGGTATTTGTATGAAGAAGTAACCGTCATAAAAAGTAAGTCATGATGGAAACGTCATAATGAAGTAGTCACTTCATGACAGACGTAGCCGTAAAAAAGCCCTAAAACGTTGAAGAGTCATAAACCCAATCGACGAAGGCCACATGGCACATGCATTAAATGGAAGTACATACGACGTGTTGGCTCTGGAGAAGACATAATAATACATGCGAAGCGGTGCCAAAAATTCCCGCTATAAATACATACCACTTACCAAATATTCAATTGTTGAATAATTGGCAAGTGGGGGGACTATCTGTATTGGTCAAAATAAATATTACATGTGGAATCAAATATGTAGCTGATATGGCAAGACACGTGGATTACTAGAAAAATGACAGCTGGGGAGATGCATTGAAAGAAACATGAGTCATAACAGATACGAGCAAATCACCCACGAGAGGAAAAGAAATGGTCGCTCATGTCTAAATGGTTACATGAAAAGGTATCGGTAGAATGAATCAAGACAGTAAAAAGGAAAGATTCATGAATCATCAATTAATGAGCATGAATGATCTCAAATGTTAAAGAATCTTCATGAACAGTTACGATTACCAATTATAACGTCTGATTAATATTATTAATGCTCATAACGATTCGATCATAAAAGGGGAAAGATGTTATATTTACAGATTCCTATATAAGGGAAAGGGATATCATTTATACAGAGACGTTCTGATTATTATTGGAATACAATTACTTTCTTTTGCTTACTATTGACTATTTTGCTATCTCATATTCTAATTTCCTTTCTTATCACTGAGTAAATAAAGAATTTCTTAATTATCAGTGGCCCGAGTACTTCTTAAAATAAGTTTTGACCTATTTACACAATTTTTGGTTAAACAATAACTTATAATCATTGATAACTTGATTTATTCCCTAGCTCATCCCACTGCATTAAAATATAAATTGAAGTGTTCTCATTATTCCAATGCCCCAAGCATCCCAATAACTTTTCCACTTAAGTAATTTCATGTAGCTCGGGTTAACTTAAATTGTATCTTGTATCTCGAAACTAGCCCGAGTTAATCGTAAAATTTTACAGAGCTTTATAAGCTTTGCGGTATAAAAGAATATTTGTTGAGATATGATTCTGTTAAGTAAGTTAATTTATCTGAATGAAGGACAATGAGCCAAGAAAAAATAAACAAAAATGGAGTGAATTTTGCCAATAAACTTTCTGAAATGATTTAGCTAGATATGTCCTCCACTTAATAGCTAGCTACACATGGGACATGTAGTAGTTCTTGATGTTATTCAGTGTTTAGATACTAATTAGACCTAACTGATCAACAAAGACATGTGTAACATTCGGTAATGGCAAGGACGCACATAGCTCCATAAAGGAATATCTAAATTGTTTTGTTCTCCAATTTACGGGCAAATTTAAATGTTTTCACGTTTTAAATGTCAAAATGAAATAAACATATTAATGAAGGAATATCCAATTATTTTTGCACAGTTCATGGGCAAATTTAAATGTTTTTTATTTTTAAAATGTCAAAACGAAATAAAAGAAAGATCTGTTTCAATTTGGTTGAGAATTTCAAAAAATAAATAAAATTATTGGTTGGAAGTTGGAAGTTGGAACTCGTATTAGTTAACCACATTTTTCACCCTTTCATTTTTGGAAATGCTTAGCAACCACACTTTGTAACAGAGAAACTTTAAAGTACTAAAAAAATAAAGTGTCATTTAAGCTGAAATACAATAAATCATGAAATCACAGTCCAAAATTGATAGTCTCTCGCTTTTGGCGAGAGTAAGTTTTCTCTCTACGTGAGAGGTGGTTTCTTTTCCTAGTGAAAGTTAAATCTTTTCAGAAAATTGCTAGTTTAAGCATTGTCTATCCACATTCTCATCATAACTGACATATCTTCATCACATAACTGCTACTTAAATCCATATTCTCTTAAACATCCATCAACTTTTTTTGTTTCTTCTATATACTAAACTGCAAAGCACTACTAGTGGATCATTCTAACGTGAAGAATGGAAGAAGAACGTACTAGTCGAGCGGCTTAAAAAATTCATTCTGAGGAAGAAAAGCAGGCTGGGAGATTGATACCCAAGACAAAATTGTGAGTATGAGAAATTGTGAAGTGAGTCTCCTGAGTAAGGTGATCTCGGATAAAAAGGTTACTCTTGTTGGAATAAAAAATACAATGGCAGTGTGTATTGGGAAAAATTAAGTTCATATATGGCATTTATTATAAGATACACGTCATGACACGTGGACCAGTCAAAAGAGGATAGGTGGCAAAGAATGATCAAAGAGGCACGAGCAGATATTTAGAAAGATAGACGCTCGAACCTCTTTATGATTAAAGAGAATGAATCTGATAGTAAAAGAGGTATAGATACGTATTATTGGGCATTAAATACGGGAAATGTTAAGGAATCTGTAGTGAATGAAATATGATTACCAATTATAACGTTACAGGCCATTAAATGCCATTAATTGTCAATAATGGCTCTATTATGGCAGAAACAAAACGTATTACCCAGAGATAGCTATAAAAGAAGAAGACTGATCATTTGTAAGGACACAAAATACTATTGGAATACATTGGTTTATTTTGCATCATATTCAGTTATTATTTTTCAATTATTCTTATTTCTATTTGATTATCAGTAACCCGAGTTCTTCTAAAATAAGCTTTGACTGAAATCCCAATTTTCGGTTAAATAAATTGGTTGTGTTACCGGGAATCTGATAATCGTTTGCTTTCCTAATCAATACTTTCATCAAAAAACTTACCATGTCGAATAACAACGACAACAACTAACAAAATCCACAACATCATGAGAATGATGTGGGTGACATGATCCCACTTCCCTCACTGCGTGATTCACAACGTCAGTCACGAGAAGGAATTCCAGATGGCTCTGAAACAAATAACGGGATTGCGAACCAAAACGGATTTGAGGCAAATCAAAATGCTAGAGTTGCGAAAGAACAAGCACTCGATGATGCCCTGAAAAATCTAATTGCTCAACAAGTCAATAATGCTCTCCGTGCTTTTACCATCCAGTTGCCAGTTGCGCCACCAACACCAACTCCGAATAAGAGTACTTTGGAAAACTCACGTTCTGGGCTCGTTCATTCAGGCACTGGTGGAACTCCAAGCGAGTCTCGTGATGGAAAACCAGGTAACATAGTTAATTATGACTTACAACATTTAGTTATAATCCTACAGAATCAACTCAAGGAACAAAACGATCGCATAGAGAAAATACCTGGAGTACCACCTGTAATCAAAGGAATAAACATGGATAAATACTCACAACAACCATGGAAGCCTAGTGCTGCTCCGGTGCCAATCCCGAAGAAGTTCAAGCTACATGATATTCCAAAGTATGATGGCAGAACTGATCCATGAGACCACGTGACTGCATTCACAACTGGTGTGAAAGGAAACGATTTAACCAAACAAGAAATCGAATTAGTATTGGTCAAGAAATTTGGTGAAACGCTCACCAAGGGAGCATTGACATGGTATTCCCGCTTACCCAATTCTATAAATTCTTTTCCTGAGCTTGCAGATTCATTTATCAAAGCATATTCGAGAGCTCAAAAAGTTGAAAAAAGAATGGAAGATATTTTCAAAATCAAGCAAGGATATTCAGAGTTGCTTAGAGAGTTCGTGGATAGGTTCCAGCGTGAAAGAATAACATTACCACGTGTACCTGATAATTGGGCAGCTATGGCTTTTGCTAGTAATTTGAATGAGAAAAGCTCAGAAGTCATGAGACGACTCAAGGTAAGTCTGCGTGAATTTCCAGCAACAACTTGGAATGATGTTTACAACAGATACATCATGAAGCTAAGGATAGAAGAAGATACTATCTCCCGATCTCAAAAAGAGGAGAAGGTGAGTTTGAGACGTGCAGAAACTGAAAAAAGGTCCGATAAAAATAGATACGAACCATATATAGGCCTAGCAGTAAAAGACTCGCGATCAAAGCAAGACAATTCAAGGTATTATCATAGATCGACGAATAGATAGTCGGGTTCATCATCGAGGTTTGGAAACGATCGAAACACGCGAGAGACACGAGATGATGATAGAAACTTGAAGGCAAGATTTGGAGGTTACAATTTTAATGTTAGCACTTCAGAGTTAGTAGCCGTATTAAGAAGCATGGGTGATAAGGTACGGTGGCCAAAAGAAATGAGATCAAACCCAAATAGACGTAATCCTGACCACCGGTGCGAATTTCATAATGATCATGGTCATAAAATAGCAGATTGTAGATTGCTACAAGGAGAAGTCGACCATCTATTGAAGCAAGGGTATCTCGCCAAAATATTCAGTGAAAAAGGTAAACAAGCATACATAAAGAACATGCAGGAGCCTCCTAAACCACCTTCTCCGAAAAGGACCGTTAATGTTATAAGCGGGGGCGAAGAAATCAACGGTGTAACATATACAGCGGCCAATAAAGTTTCTAATGTTACAATTACCCACGGGAAGCGGGTCTGACATGTTTTGGAGGAAGAAAGTATTACATTTGATGATGCAGATGCGGACGGTGTATTAACCCCACACACCGATGCACTGGTAATCTCTCTACTTGTACATGATACTAATGTAAAACGAGTTTTGATTAATCCAGGTAGTTCCGTGAACATTATTTTGCTAAGAGTACTAAACGAGATGCAAGCTGAAGATAAGCTAGTACCTAAGGCACATACCTTGTCCGGATTAGATAATTCAAGCATTGTGACAAAAGGGGAGGTAACACTTACAACATTCGCAGAAGGGGTTGTCAAATATACGAAATTTCAGGTTGTAGAGATGGAAATGGCTTACAATATGATTCTCGGGAGACCTTGGATCCACGAGATGGATGATGTTCCGTCTACCTTACATCAAGTTATTAAATTTCCATCACCATGGGGAATACATCAAATCCGTGGGGATCAACAGACATCCAGGAGCATCAATTCTATAGCAGATTCAAGTACGAAAAATGAAGAAAAGTAGCAATTACAGAATCCATTTGAGGATACCATGACACAAGCCTCAACGGATCAAGGGTGAACCAAGGCCCGATTCAATTCAAGAACCAGAAGAAAAGGAAAATATCAAAACACAATTGAAGAACTGGAGGCTGAAGAGTTATTTGCACAATGGCCTGAAAGGAAAGTCTACATTGGGGCCAACTTATGCCACGACACGAAAGGTAGGTTGATTGAATTTTTAAAAACTAACATGGATTGTTTTGCCTTGTCCATTCTGATATGACAGGAATACCCCCGAAGTAATGACTCACAAGTTAAATGAAAATCCATCATATCCTTCTGTCAAGTAAAAGAAGAGAAAGCATAGGACTTTTAAAAATCAGGTAATTCAAGAAGAGGTTCAAAAACTATTAAAAATCGAGTCTATCCGCGAGGTAAAGTATCCTAATTGGTTAGCCAATACTGTCGTAGTACCAGAAAAGAATGGCAAATGGTGAGTTTGTGTAGATTACACCGACCTTAACAAAGCCTGTCCTAAAGATTCTTTTCCATCACCACATATAGATCAACTGATTGATGCTACTGTAGGACATGAATTGTTAAGCTTTTTAGATACGTATTCAGGGTACAATCAGATCAAAATGAAGAAAAACTTTATTTATAATAGACAAGGGGACTTACTGTTATAAAGTAATGCTCTTTGGTCTCAAAAACGCTATTGCCATATATCAAAGATTGGTGACCAAAATGTTCCAAGAACATTTAGGAAAAACTATGGAAGTTTACATAGATGATATGCTTGTCAAATCTCAACAATTAGGAGATCATATATCGCACTTGTCTGATACATTTCAGATCTTATGAAAATTCAATATGAAGCATCTAAATGTGCATTCGATGTTTCATCAGGTAAGTTTTTGGGTTTTCTTGTTTCTAACCGTTGTATTGAAGTAAATCCTGCGCAGATTAAAGCCATTGAAGAAATTCCTGACATACTTACAAATAAGAAAGAGGTGCAGAGACTAACGGGAAGGATTGCAGCCTTGGGAAGATTTATTTCCAGGTCATAAATAAATGTTTTAAATTCTTTTCGGCTCTTAAAAAGCAAGACCAGTTCGAATGGTCTGAAGAGTGTCAACAAGCGCTTAAGGTAAACAGTCTCCAATTTATTATGTTAGCAAATCATTATTAGATGTGGAGACGCGATATCCTCAATTAGAAAAGCTTGCACTTGCACTAATCATGGCATATAGAAAACTAAGGCCTTATTTTCAATGCCACCCTATTTCCGTAGTAACTGCTTATCCATTGGGTAATATATTACACAAACATGAGTTATTAGGTAGGTTAGCCAAGTGGGCCATAGAATTGAGTGAATACGATATCACATATCAACTTAGAACCGCAATAAAATCTCAGGTGTTAGCAGATTGTTTGGCTGATTTTAGCCATGGGATACAATTAGAAACTAAAAAGGAACTAAAAGTGTTTAATGGGTATAATATGGGAATTTGGACCTTATTTACTGATGGCTCATCTAATGTGAAGGGGGAAGGTTTAGGAATTATTTTGGTACAACCTACGGGTAAAACTATTCGACAAGCCATAAAATGTCATCCTATAACTAACAATGAGGCAAAGTATGAAGCTGTGATTGCAGGTTTAGAATTGGCACGTGAACTTGGCGTTAATCAGATCGTAATCAAAAGCTATTCGTAGCTAGTAATTAATCAAATGCTGGGGACTTATACAACTAAGGAAGCACGAATGCAACAGTACTTAGAGAAGGTACGAGATTTGATTAGGCAATTCCAAAGCTGAAAAGTTACGCAGATACCAAGAGAGGAAAATGTCAAAGCAGACGCCCTAGCCAATCTCGCATCCGCGGCGGACGTGACGAGCAACAAAAATGCTTCTGTAATTCATTTGTTTCATTCAGTACTCGATCCAGACAAAAATGAGGTAAATTTCAATAATTTAACATGGGATTGGAGGAACGAGATTGTCACTTTTTGCAGTTTGGAATCGTCCCTGAAGACAAGAAAAAGGCTCGCGCGCTTCGTAAAAAGGCTGCTCGGTACTGTTTAAAGCAAGGCAATCTTTACTGAAAAATATTTGGTGGTCCCTTAGCAATATGCCTCGGGCCTTCTCAAACGGAATATGTGATAAGAGAAATACACGAGGGGCATTGTGGAAATCACGCATGAGGAGGATCACTGGTAAGAACCATGATTAGAGCAGGCTATTATTGGCCCAAAATGGAAGAAGAAGTAGAATATTTCGTGGTTAAATGTGATAAGTGTCAAAGATACAGTAACAACATGCATAGACCTACAGAGTTGCTACATCCGGTCGTTGCACCGTGGCCTTTTATGAAATGGGGGATGGACATCGTGGATCCACTACCACAAGCAAAAGGCAAGGTAAATTCCTGCTTGTACTCACTGACTACTTTACTAAATGGGTAGAAGCAGGAGCATTTAAACAGGTACGAGAAAAAGAAGTTAGAGATTTCATTTGGCAAAATATTATATGTTGATTCGGTGTACTAAAGAAAATCTTGTGTGATAATGGCCCGCAATTTATAGGCGCATAAATCACAGAATTTTTTCAAAGTTGGCAGATTTAAAGGATTACCTCAATGCCTTACCATCCGATGGGTAATGGACAAGCTGAATCAACAAATAAAGTCATTATCAACAATTTGAAGAAACGATTGGAAGAATATAAAGGCAATTGGCCAGAATTCCTACCTGGTGTTTTATGGGCATACCGCACCATAGCAAAAACAAGCACGAGTGAAACACCATTCTCATTGGTGTACAGAGCTGAAGCCTTAATTCTAGTTGAGATAGGGGAGCCAAGCACGAGGTACACGCAAGCGTCAGAGGAATCCAATGAAGAAGAAATGCGCATAAACCTTGATTTACTTGAAGGAAAAAGGGAAGCTGCATTAATAAGAATGGCAGCACAAAAACAAGTCATGGAATGATACTATAATCAGAAAGCTCGTCTAAGATACTTCAAGATTGGGGACTTCGTACTCAAGAAAGTTTTTCAATCCACGAAAGTGGCTAATGCGGGAAAATTAAGTCCAACCTAGGAAGGACCTTACAAGATTCACAGTATCATGGGGAAAGGAATATACGAGCTAGAAACAATGGATGGAAAGATATTACCTTCACATTGGAATGTCGTTCACCTGAAGAGATACTATTTCTATGGAGTACCTACGGTCAGCTATCCTCATTTTGTAATTTTATTTTTGAATTGTTAAAATTTTACTAACGATTTTAGATGATAGGCAAAAAGCTAACCCTCACTAAATAATGAATCACGACCTGCAAGGCATGTGGAAGAGAATAAATTCTTGGTCTAGAGTTACAACTATTCTGATAGAAAATAAGACGGGTTAAGTAGTCTTCATCTATAATTTGTTTTAGTCCTTTTCAGGAAAAGGACCAAATAAGAGGAGTAATCAAGTGCTTGAAACTTCATACTTCAAAGATCAAACACTTGGGGGACTATATAATATACATAGACATGTATAAAAAAAAGAAGATTGGGAAATAATCAAAGTTCAAGCCTGAAAAGTTTACTCATTGAATGAGTCAAGTGCAGAGCAAAATTACGAGCCAAAGCCAAAGAAAACCTTATCATAGTTAGGTTAAAGGCAATGTACTGAAATAAGTTATAAATAAAAACATGTGTTTTATTTTCTTTTTTAAAATCTGTTGTAAAGAAAACAGTTACGAAAAAGTTATAGAAGTTATTTAAATACATGTAAGGTGTTATTTAAAACTTGACAAAGTTCAAATGAAAATTTATCAAAGTTATTACAAGAAACATGTGTATTCCTATTTTTTTGTCGTACATTTACACCATTATGAAGTTGAGACGTCTTCCTTATTAAGTGTCGAATATAAAAGGGCCTCTTTTATAAATTCATGATTCATTTAAACATTCACGAAGTTAAGAATGCATTTTATAAAATAAAAGTGCAAATTATTCAATAAGTCATTCAATATAAAGGCAAGAATGAGCAAAACAGAAGTTCAAAATAAACTACGAAAATTTCTTAATATTAAAAAGTTTAGACTAAGTATGAACTTAGCCATAAACTAAGAGTCACTTATACAAAACGCCCCAAAAAGGTCTGGGACTTGATGTTTTCAACAAACCCTCAAATGGGACTAAGGGTTATAACCACATTCCACCAAAAAAGAAAAAAAAGAGTCACACATCATAAACTTGTCACTGAGGAGTTGAAGAAGGAACCAAAGCAGGGTCATCAGCAGTAGTAGGCTCAAGTTGACTTGAAGGAATTGGAACACTCACCGTACCTATATCATCTTCAATATTTCCAGAAGTTTCAGCCACGTGAGAGGGAAAGTCTTGGCTCTGCTGAGTCTTTTCAATAGTTTCTCTTATTTTAGTTAACTCGTCTTCCAAGTTAAAGTTCTCTGGGCTAACCTCCGCAAGGGTATCATGGCGAGTATTCAAAAATGCCCAACTCACTTCAATTGCGGTCTTGTCTTCAAGAATCTCGTAATCTTTTTCCCATTTAACAATATCACTTTTAATCATTTCATTCTCAGCCAAGGTAGAATCATAAGAAGTTTGAAGAGAAGCAAGTGAACTTTCTAAGGAATGAACCTTAGCAGAAGACTCCCAGAGGTCTTCTTGAGTCTGAGTTAGAGTTTGCACAAGTTCACCAGCATACGCTTCTTTCTCACTTAAGAGAGCCTTCAACTCTCTGATTTCTTCACTAGACTTGGAGAGTTGCTCGGAAAAAGAAGTTTCGAGAGGATTCTTGTCTTTACCAGCTTGATTTAAGGAAGCTCTTTCAACCACCAATTCTGAAGTTAAAACCCTCAACTGCTGCTCTAAGGTGCATTTTCTCTCTTCTAACACTTCCATATCAATTTGAACGCTTTTATATTGTTCTCTCTAGTTGTCTTCTTCAACTTGATACTCATACATTAATTGCTCCGTGTGAGAAACCCTCTTCATCATTTCTGTACCAACGAGGTTGATCTAAAAAAAAAGAAAAGATAAAAGGGTAAGAACCTTAATAAAAAGGGAATAAGTAAATCATTAAAAGGAATACCTTTATTGATGATTGTATTATGTCGTTCATCCAAGTTAAAGAGTTGTGGCTCTCAAGCTTGGCTCTCTCTATTGGACCAATCAGGGGTTTCAACCACACATCAGCCCCACCTGATTTTCTCAAAAGATTATCATCGGCAGGGACCTCGATAATAACCTGTTTCATAGCTCCACTTCCACTTGAGGAACCAACCTCAGTGTGTTGAACAGTTTTAGGAGGAACTGTGGAAAGAGTCAAAACAGCCTGGGGCGGAGCAGCAACAGCAACAGCCACGACAGGTAGAGGAGATTTCATAGGGACAGACATGGAAAAAGAGGCAAGGGGCACTTCGTTAAAAACTGGACCCAAATTTTCATTATCAAACCCGCGAGCAAAAAGTTGATCAACAGAATCATGAGCAGCCGCGGGAGTATCATCATCGGAAATCACTAACGAGGCTTCAACAGGCTTGGTGGAAGGAATAGAATGAGGGAGAGATGCTCCATCATCTGAAATAATGCGTCTTCTAGCCCGTGGCCTTTTTATCAAAGAACCCCCGTCTTGTTCTTCCTCTTCTTCAGAGTCTTGATCAACATTAGCTTTCCTTTTCGATAAAGAACCCAAAATTATCTCTTGGGCTCTTTCCAAAGAATTTCTGGAAGCTACGATGGCCGCAACACTTAGCCTAGAATAGGAAACCCTGACAACAAGAAGGGTCAAAGTAATTTCTAAAGAAAGAAGTAAATAGAAATGCAAAGAATATAAGGGAAAGAAGCACTTACCGTGAGTTTTTACTTTCCAACCAAACTGATGAGAAAGATTTTTCCAGGAACTAACATCCATCGGAGCAACATTTAATAGCTTTCTTACCCAACTACGGAAGTTGGGAATTTCATCGATAACTTCTATGGTTGCTGAAAAAGAAGAGGAAATTAAAATGATGACCATAAAAATTGAGAAAAAGGTATGAGAAAGTTATTAAGAACAAAATTCACGTGCAAAATTCCACTTTTCAGGGAAGGGAACATTCTCTTTACCCACTAAACCAACAGTGGGGGCAGCAACGAACCTGGCATACCAGCCACGGTCTTTATCTTCTTCTGGACTAACCAGAACTCTTTTGCTTCTTTCCACTAAAGTAAAGATTCCTTGGCGAAAGAGTTTGGGAGAATAGACATGGATTAAATGAAAAAACATAAAAGGCATACCAGCCATGTTGGCCAAATACCTCAAGCAAGCAACAACCCTCCACACGATGGGGCCAATTTGTCCTAAGAAAACATTGAAAAAGCGACAAAATTCGAGGATAACAGGGTCAATAGCAGGTTTAAAACCCAACATGAAAGTGTATGTGTAAACAAAAAAAACCTAGTTAAATAAGAGGTGAATCTTTGGTTCGCATTGGGGATTATAATAGGGAAGTCATGACTCCAATGGCAATCTCTACGAACTACAGAAATCAGGCCTTCAGTAATCTGAGTCGGGTAGATGTCAGCACGATCTAATGAAGACAATTGTTTTTTGATGGATTCTCTATCATTGTAGAAAGACAGTTCTGTAGGAACAATTTCATCCAGTAAAGGTTCACGAAGAGGTTCAGTAGGTTCTTTAGTCCTAGATAAAGATCTTTCAGAAAGTGAACCCCTGGTTCTAGAAGGTGGAGTAGAACTCGATGAAGGAATAGAGGGGTCTCGTGATGAAGAAGACCCTAGACTACGAAGCCTTCCCCCTCTTCTACTTCTAACACGAGCAAGAGGAAGGTCGTCAACAATGGGGACTCTCTGAGGGTTAGGGTTTGAAGAAGACATAGTAGTACGAGGAAGAAGAAAATTAGAATTGAATACTCTAAACTTTTGTGAAAAAGACAAAGGCAAAAAGTTATATTTATAGTCAGAAGCAACCGTCAAAAGGAAAGGTACAATGATGGAAACGTCATAATGAGAACTGTCGTTTCGTAATTGATGAAGCCGTAAAAAACCTTAAAATACACTGAAAGATTGCAGATCCAACCAGGAGATGCCACGTGTCATGGACATTAAATGGAAGTGACAGATGAAGCATCAGTTCCAGGGAAGAGTTAATGGCAGCAAATATTCCCGCTTTAATGAGATCCACTTCCCAAATATTCTATTGATGAATAAATGACAAGTGGAGGGACTATCTGTATTGGAAAAAATTAAGTTCATAGATAGAATTTATTATAAGATGACACGTCATGACACGTGGACCAGTCAAAGGAGGATAGGTGGCAAAGAATGATCAAAGAAGCACGGGCTTCAACAGGCACAGGAAGATATTCAGAAAGATAGACGCTCGAACCTCTTTATGATTAAA
Source organism: Nicotiana tabacum (assembly GCF_000715075.1). NCBI lineage: Eukaryota > Viridiplantae > Streptophyta > Magnoliopsida > Solanales > Solanaceae > Nicotiana > Nicotiana tabacum. Next base: position 51,298,810 of record NC_134086.1, read on the forward strand.
GAGAATGAATCTGATAGTAAAAGAGGTATAGATACGTATTATTGGGCATTAAATACAGAAAACGTTAAGGAATCTATAGTAAATCAAATATGATTACTAATTGTAACGTTACAGGCCATTAAATGACATTAATTGTCAATAATGGCTCTATTATTGCAGAAACAAAACGTATTACCTAAAGATAGCTATAAAAGGAGAAGACTGATCATTTGTAAGGATACGAAATACTATTGGAATACATTGGTTTACTTTGCATTATATTCAGTTATTATTTTTCAATTATTCTTATTTCTATTTGATTATCAGTAACCCGAGTTCTTCTAAAATAAGCTTTGACCGAAATCACAATTTTTGGCTAAACACCGTGGTGTAGGGAAATGCGCCTGGTTTCAAAGTCAAGGAACTTGACGCAAACTTCTTTCAGTTTGTTTTTAAGGACATGGATAGTATGAACAAGGTGTTGTTCGGTATTATATGATCGCTATCTCCTTAACATTCACTCTTGGAGCCTGGTCTAGACAGTAAATTAAATTTGCTGTATTTAATGTATGTGAACTACGGATGCAAGCATGGAATATCCCACTACACTGGATGTCTAAAGAAGTTGGTCGTAAGATTAGGAGGTGCTGTTGACTGTGTAATTCCTGAAACTGGAAGGAAAGAGGGACAACACTAAAGATTAAAAGTAATGATGAACATCAACAAGCCTTTGCTTCAGGGAATGTTAATTAAACTGGAATTTGAAACAAAAATGGATAGAACTAAGGTATGAAAATTTACCTTACATGTGATTTTACTGCGATTTGTTAGAGCGTAATGAGAAAATATGTTTTCAAAGAGAGAAAGATGTGCGTGCTGGTAATCTTAAAAGCGATCAGTTCGGTATTTGGCTAAAAGCAGAGAACCATTTTGTTGTGAATGAAAATCAAAGGAGTCAAAGGAAAACAGCTGGGATGTATAATGTCGGAACAACATCGTGTCGCAACATACGGACTGAAAATGAACTTCTTGCAGATTTAAATGCTCAACAATTCAATATAGAAGGTACTGGATCAACAAAAAATAAACTCGAAAGTGGTGGGATTGATCTCCAGCAGAAATTGCAGCAAATATTAGGAGAGGAAAGAGATGTTTTAAATGGTGACAATACTAACGGAGAAGGAGGGACAACGGAGGACATGAAAGTATCAAGTTATGGGAAAAGAATGCATGGTACAACTGAGGAGGTTATTGAAATAGGACGTAGAGAAGCCAAATAGTTAGCATTAACGGCAGAAGTTGTGGTGTCAAACCCATGGATTACACATGATGATCTTACTGATGCAAATGGAAAAAATCAGATTCTTGTAAAGGAGAAGAATGAGATGCAAAAAGGAAAAGATGATAATTATGCACGTCGGCAGTCTTGTTCAACTAAGATAAGTATTCCTACTTCTAATGTCCATACTTATATATCTTCTTATGACGAGAATAAAGGTAATATAATGAATTCAAGTGAGGAGTCTACCAAAGATGAAAAAATTTGTTGCACTAGTACTGGAGACATGAAGAAAAAACAATGGAAGAAAATGGCAAAAGAGAAAGGAAGTATGAATGTTATTAACACAGAAAAGAGAAAATTACAGATAAATGAAGTCAATTTAGTTGATATAGTTATAGATGCAATTGGACAGATGTAATTAACAAAATACTTAAAACAACTCTGATAAACTCATGTCACTTCTGAAAAACAGAATCTCAACCATACAATCCCCAAGAATTGTGGAACAGAGTCATAAGCTCTATAGAATAAAACTAAGATATCTAATACATCACTGTTTGAAAGAAATACAACTGGAAGTAAAATAGGAAAGGTGACTCCGAGGCCTGTGGACGCTGAGCAGGCATACTTTAAAAGTTTCCGTAAGGCAGCTAAAAATGATCTCTAACGACCGACATGAGCAGACTTACCTGGATCTGCTAAAAAATATGCAGAAGTGTAGTATGAGTACACCACAATGTTACCCAGTAAGTATCAAGTCTAACCTCGACAGAGTAGTGACGAAGCTAGATCAAGGCACCTACTATGATATAAGTAAACAATATAAAAATGTAATGAGGATAAATAATAGAAAGCGGAAAAATAACTGATACGAACCAAGATAATAGCATGAACTGATAATGGAAATTAAGCATAAAAATAGAATAAAAGAAACAACTAAAAAGGACTACAATGATCATACACAGATAACAACTGCTAGAACAAATAAAAATGAAACAACAAGAAATGTTCCCACCAAAACTCTTTTGCAACATGAAATAAACAGCAAGAATCTCAACGAGGTACCGCCTCGTATACAATGAAATCACAACCGAGGTACCATCTCATATTCACATTTCTAAATTTCAATTATAATCTTTCCTTATACCGTCTTGTAAGCCTTACATTTGAAATACGTTTTGAAAACAGTTTTCCCGAAATAGCTACGCGCACTTTAGCCCACCTTATGATGCTACGTGGCTTCGCGTAGTTCCCCTACAAGAAACATGCACATAAGTCCCACCTCATACTACCGCGCACATCAAATCCAAGCCTTATACTGCCGCATGCGCGACAAAATTATATTACAATAACAATTCGCATCACAAGTGCCCATAACAATATCAATGTTTCTACAGCAATAGTCCACTGCTCCACCACAACGTTATAAGAATATCATCAACAACAATGAATGTAAAATGCTCAAGAGGAAGATGTTTGAACAATAACAATTTTGCCTCAACGCGATAATGGATTTCACAACTTCAACACCAATAACTAGACAATGAGGACAATGTATAACCACGATGTTAAATAAGAATAACTCAATGAAAGAAATAATATGTAACAATGACTTCAAATAATACAAATCATCAATAAAAGAGGTAACATGGACAATAACTTCAAATAATGGTAATCAACAATGAAAGAGGTAACATGAGCAATGACTTCAATAAATGATAATCAACAATGAAACAAATAACATGAACAATAACTTCAATTAATGATAATCAACAATAAAGAGATAGCATGTAACATTAAGAGATGCAACAAGTTCAACTAAAGCATGAGATCAATTTATCAATTAGGAGGTAGAACAAGTGTTAACGAAATCATTTAAGGCTAACACGATTAAGAATAGATTGACTAGGAAAGTTTAGAACATGATATGGTATTTCAATTAAAGCATGAAAATAGTCTAAGTAATCCTAACCGGTCAAATACCACGTACAACCCGTGTACCCACTTGTCACCTTGCGTTCACGAATTTCAATTAGCACAATTGAATTAAGCAATACCAATCCTAAGGGGTAGTTTCCCTCACACAAAGTTAGCAAGAGACTTACCTCAATTAGGCCAAATCAACACTCGAAAATAGCTTTTCCTTTAAAATCCGCCTCCACACGGCTCAAATCTAACCAAAATCAAATTAATATCATCAAACAATGCTCAGGAATTCAGTTGCAAAAGATAAAGCTAAGATCATTACATTTTTTCCAAAAGTCAATAAATGTCAACCTGGGGCAAGCCTTGTGAAAACCCGGGTTCAATGGTAGATTCCGACTACCCATGTCCCCACGAGTTAATATATGTGATTAGTTTCAAAATTCGAGTCCAAATCGACTCTCAAAACTCAATTTCTTATTTTTAAAAATTTTGACAAAGCTTCACAATTTTTCATTTTGATTCACATGATTTTACTGTTAAAATACTAAGATATGTTGATGAAATATGATTAAAAATAGGTTAGAATCACTTACCCAAGGTTTGTAGGTGAAACTCCCTTCTCCAAGTTGCCTCCTAAACCAATTGATAGAATATAAGGGTCCACCAAACTCTATAGAGAACCAGGTTCTCTATCAGTTCCACTAGAACACACGCACACTGCAGTAAGTAGATGACAAGAGAAATTTTACATGGAAAATTTCCAGCTCAACGGGATTAAAAATCACGACCTACCCTTGTAAGATTTCAACTTCACTACTGAGAAACTTTTATATTACAACCTATGCAATCTAGGAATTAACCTCTTAATCCCTCACTAACTTGTAATACTCTATTACAAGCCACTTTGTAATAACTATATTATAAAGACTTTACAACTCGACTAACTCTAACCAAGACTCAAACACGACAGTTTAAGATTTACAAAGGGGTTCCTATAGAATACTTCTAAACAATCTAAGTAGGAGTAACACATGAAGAACTATTATAAAATTACAATTCAACTAAGGACAAACAATAACTTGATGTGGGAACTGGTCCGTAGTTATTTTGTTCTTTGTTCTTGATGCACTTGAGAATTGCTTGCTGGATGATCAGTCACATGAGATAGCTTGAGTAAATTCTCTAAGTGTTCAAGTGAATGTGTTTTACCTTCCTTGATGTTAATAATACATGTGTGACATCACATAAATGATGTAAGCAAAGTAGGTAAAAAGCTTTCCACAGAAAGTTGACTACTGCACTGTTCTTGTACAGTAGTGTGTGCAGGCATCAACTTTTCCAACTGGAGAGTTGACTTCGTACAGTCACCTCGGGAGCTGGTAGGGACCTGTTCCCTCAGCTGTTCCTTCGACTCTGAAGAGTTGAGCCATATCCCAAACTAGAACCTTTCGATCTTAAGGTCTTGAGAATACGTAACAGGTTCCTTAACTGGTTCTTGATAGAAAGTTTGTTAGATCGTCAAAACATAAAGGAAGGTACTTGTAACCGATCAATTTTCCCCTTTTTGATGATGAAAAACTCATAATCGAGAATCGTATAAAGAACCACAAAGCACAAGATAGTGCCCCAAGAACCTCAGAGAGTTCCCCCTTAATCTGTATTTCCCCCTTAATTAGTGCACATCATTATTCAACTATGCAAGAAATCTTCCCCCTTTTGGCATCATAAAAAAAATCAGTAACATGCTTTTAAGCAATAAAGAAGTCTAGCTTTAAGTTAACTCATGCCACTTATGTGCACACAATCATGACTAAAAATAGAGCATAAAAAGCAAGGTATAAATAGCAAAAAGGGAAAAGCTTGCACTAACATAATTTGGATTTTTCAACAGGAGCAGAGTCAATATTACTACCACATCCACAAGTTAGAACAATCAACAAAAAAGTACCACAGATTATCACCTTAAGAACTGACACTGAGACTTGACACTGAGGGGATACCATTTAGGGAGTAGTGGAAGGAGAGGGCTTAGAGGCAGAAGCAAGGGTTTGGAGGACTAAATCTATTCGAGCATTTGTTGATTGAGCAGTCTCTCTTTCAGGTCCTCCACTTATTTCCTGAGATCAACATTCTCTTTTGTCAGACGAGCAACCTCTTCACTTTGGGAGCTACTGGAACCAGGTACCTCTTGCAGTTGACTTAACTGAGTCTCAATGATAGCATTCCTTGCTTTCAGGTGTCTTATCTCAGTAGTAGCACTATTTTGAGCATTTATCAACTGAGATATGGTAGAAGTGCTTCCAACCCCTCCAACTTTCTCAATACACTCACATTCTTCAAGAGTGGATTTTGAAAAAGTTTGCTTCTTGGTGCCCACTTTAACTTGTCCCAGAGGAACCTTGAAGTGCTCAAATACCTTGGTGAGAAGAAACTCATATGGCAACCCATGATTGCCACCTTTAAAGTCTGCCACTTTATTTATGTGCTCTATTATGATCCCAGGCAGATTGAAGGTGGTGAAGCTGTCTAGTGCTTCCATGAGGAACAGGTCTGCACAAGAGATGATAGATCTTCTCTTAGCTCGAGGCAGCAATATTTTGTTCACCATCTCAAATAGCAGTTGGTATATAGGAAGGAGGGCTTTCTTCTTAACCTGTTCCCCCTACTGAGTTTCTCTGTCCTTCAAGATTGCGTTTCTGAAGTTTAGAGAACATGTGCCCTGAACACTAGACATCCCTTCAGCAGGCACACTAAGAATAGACCCCAACAAGGCAAAGTCTATTACCATGTCAACTCCATTCACCAAGACACATATGTGATCATCCTCTACCTTGAACAAGTAGCGGCATAGAAACTTTGAAATTCCTCCTTATATAGCCTCACTTGTGAACAGGTGTGTCCACTATTGGAACTCACAGATATCAACCAACTGTCTCACACCAGCCTCTTCCAAGATATGAGGGGCAAATGTGCGACCCCAAAGCACCTTTTGACTTCTCAATCTCTCTTTCCCAGTACTCCTCGGATTACTAACTCTGGACTTCTTTGAGGAACTAGGTTCCTCATTAGTATCAACTTTTCTCTTAGCAGACTTGTGAACATTCTTCCCTTTTTAATCAGACTTCACAGATTTTTTGCCCAATTTTTCCATCACAACAGCACCAAACACTTCCACAGATTTGTTTCCAGATTCTTTTACCACATTTTCACAAGAAACATCATCAGACTTATTCAGACTTTTCACAGACACAGAAGATCCCCTTTTAGGCTTGGGGAGACCATGCTTCTATGAGAGATTTCTAGTCAAGGAGATAGGTTCCTCAGCTTTTTCCTCATCCACATTCACAACAATCACTATCTTCGCATTCAAAACTTTCCCAGCTTTTACTAATTTTCTTTTCCTTGATTGTTCTTAATCGCAAACTCAAGAGCCTCCTTTTTTGCAACCTTGTAGTAGGTCAATTAGGAGTTGGATCTTCATCTAATATTGATGTACGCCTAGGCAAACTGGCAATTGGCAAATCATCTAAATCCCTTTAATTATCCTCTATTTTGTTCTTCAGACACAAGTCTTATCTTAGGCACAACCACACTCAGAGGTTCAACATCTAAATGAGGGGAGGGAGTAGGGTCAGTACTATACTGGGGTTCCTGGGAGGACCCCTGAGTTGGATCCTTATAAAGGGGATCAAGTCCTCCAGCAAGTTCCCCTGTAACACCTTCTTGTGTTGATGGTTCAACAGGCACAAGCTCATTACTATCTCCAACAGTCTCAGACTCTTCCCCATGAGTCTTAAGACCATCCTCACTTCCTTCGACAAAAACCCCTTCATTAGCTATGGACAACATATTTTCTATAGCTTCCTTTTCTTATAAGTCCATGGGAGTCTTAGGAGATGTAGGAATGTTACCTGTGGACACGGGATCAAGAGCAGTCTTTGTTAAGTCAACGATTTCAAACCCCTCAGTTTGATCTACCTTCGACCTTACTTCCATAGGAAAAATTGAGATTTCCTCATTTTCTTCATTCTCAGCAGAACTCTTTTCATCCCCCTTTTTTGGCGAAGTGGGAGAAGAGCTCTCTGCCACAAATATTTTGGGAGTATATATTTTACTACTCCTTTGAGATCTAGAACTCGATTGGGTAGGATAGGAGACGGAATGTGGGGGTGACTCTCTTCTAGGGTTTTGTCTAGCAGTAGTATGGAGAAGAAAGTCTAGTGTTGGTGTTTCAACTTGTGAGGACTCAGTGGGGGTGTTGCTTGGAATACTAGAGGTTACTTGATTTTTAGCCATAATGAGAAGAAGAGATATGATTTGGTAGACTGAAGAGAGAAAGAAGAGGAAACAGGTTTTGAAGTGCTGATGTGAAGAGTGTAATAACAGTGATAGATGTATTTTTGATGAAGGAAAGACTGGTTAGAAAGGGCACTAGTTTTTAGGGAGTTGGGTCGATTATTAATGGGTGAGACAATTGAGTTCAAAAGGACACAAGGCTAAAAACTGATATGCTGATGATGTGGCACTTGTTTTAACCGTTCAAAATTATGCACGAGAGAACAGAGAAACTACTAACCCATGTCAGGAGAACCAGGTTCCTTGACTAATCTTGTATCTGTAAGCTTTGCTCTTCTTACCAGCGTATACTGCCTCAACAACCTATTTTCTCTGTAATCATCCTGCGTGTCTACCTGTAATGATATAGAGGCAAGTTAGAATTTTCCAAAAAACACTTTTTAGCTAAATTACTTGAACATTTCTTTCATAGCCAATCATTGAGGGACCAGGTTCTCAGTTGGGTTTCATCAACCCCAGTGCCATGCTATTTTTTTCAAAGTGTTCTCTGCTCAGGCTTTGGTGAATATATCTACAATTTGATCTTCACTGCTACAGAATTTCATCCATGTAAGCCATTATTTTCTTTGAGAAAGTGATGACGTACATCAATGTGCTTGGTCCTCTTATGTTGAACTGGATGTTTTGCCATATTGAGCGCACTTGTGTTATCACATAAGAGAGGCACACAATCTGAGAGCACTCCAAAGTCTTTCAACTATTGCTTGATCCATAGTAGTTGAGCACAGCAAGAGGCAACTGCTACATATTCTTCTTCTACAATTGAGAACTTCGCTGAGTTCTGCTTCCTTGTACCCCATGAGATTAGGCAAGAACCCAGGAAATGTACCATTCCAGACGTGCTTTTCCTGTCCACCAGATATCCTGCATAATCAGCGTCAGCATACCCAATAAGATTAAAGTTGTCACCTGAGGGATAGTAGAGAACCAAGTCCTACGTTCCTTTTAGATATCTCAATTTTCTCTTGTCAGCCTTCAGATGAGATTCCTTTGGATTGGATTGAAACCTTGCATAGAGACCCATACTGAAAACAATGTCTGGTCTGCTTGCAGTGAGATACAAAAGTGAACCTATGATCCCTCTATACATGGTCTGATTTATAGGGGAACCAGGTTCATCCATGTCTAGATGGGTAGCTGTGGAAATAGGGGTGTCGATAACCTTTGATGCTTCCATGTCAAACCTTTTCAGTAGCTCTTTGATGTACTCCTACTGACTTATCAATGTTCGCTTCTGAGATTGTTTCACTTGAAGTCCTAAGAAGAAATTTAATTCTTCCGTCATACTCATATCGCATTCACTCCCATGAGTTTTGCAAATTCTTCACAAAGAGTCAGTTGTGGCTCCAAAGATGATATCATCAACATACACCTGAACAATGAGCAGATTTCGTTTCTTCAAAAAAAGAGTGTTATCCATTTTTCCTCTTGCAAAGCCATTTTCTAGAAAGCATTTTGACAACCTTTCATACCAAAGCCCTGAGAGCTTGATTTAACCCGTACAATGCCTTGTCCAGTTTGAACACATGCTCAGGATGCCCATGACAATCAAAACCAGGAGGCTGCTTGATATAGACTTCTTCTTTCAGATAGCTATTTAGAAATGCACTTTTGACATCCATTTGGAATAGTGTGAACTACATATGAGATGCAAAGGCAATTAAAATTCTAATGGCTTCCATTCGAGCTACTGGAGCAAATGTTTCATCATAATCGATCCCTTCTTCCTAATTGTAGCCTTGAACTACAAGCCTTGCCTCGTTTCTTATTGTATTTCCAAACTCATCAAGTTTGTTCCTGAATACCCACCTGGTTCCTATGATATTTCAATCTGCAAGTCGAGGAACCAAGTGCCCTACCTTGTTTTTTTCAAATTGCTACAACTCCTCTTGCATGGATGTGATCCAATTTGCATCTTTCAACGCTTCTTTATTATTTTTGGGCTCTATTTTGGAAATAAAGGCTGAAAAGGCAAGTGAATTTCTTGATTTTGGTCTGGTTTGAACTCTAGAGTCGAGAGGGGTGATTATGTTGTCAAGAGGATGTGAGCTTTTGTGCTTCCAGTTTGGTACCCGAATCTTATTGGTAGAGGACCCAGGTATGTATGACTGATGTTCTTGGGTGCTTCTTACTTCATTAAGTGGAGTGCCTTGGACTGCATCAACAACTCTATTTTCAGCTTCAATTGTTGTAATCGGGGGACCAGGTTCCTCTCTAATGGATGGAGATGTATTTGCATCATCTTCACTAGATTCCTTGACATGGCTCATCATGTCTGACTTTCCATTTTCCATGCCAATCACTTCACCTGGAAGAGATAAGGGCTCTCCATCATGGTCAACACATCTGTCCTTCTCACCGGAGAGGTGAGCTTCATCAAAGATCACATGTATACTTTTCTCAACACATTAAGTCCTTTTGTTGAATACTTTTTAAGCTTTGCTTTGAGATAAGTATCCCATAAAAATTCCTTCATCACTTTTGATATCGAATTTTGCTAGAGCTTCATTTCCATTGCTGTGAACAAAGAATTTACACCCAAAAGTCCTTAGATGTGTTATCTTGGGCTTCCTTCCATTCAGCAGTTCATATGGTGTTCTTTCAGAAGGGACCTGATCATGCACATATTCACTAAGTAGCAAGCAGTATTGACAGCTTCTGTCTAGAAATACTTTACGATCCCAGTGTCAATTAGCATTGTTCTTGCCATGTCTTTAAGAGTTCTATTCTTCCTCTCTATAACACCATTTTGTTGAGGTATTCGTGGAGCTGAAAAATTGTGAGTGATGCCATTTTCAGTGCAAAACTCATCAAATTTGACATTGTTAAACTCTGTCCCTTGATCAGACCTAATGTAGGCTACTTTATTAATCTTCGCTTGAATATTTTTGACAAAGGCAACAAATACTTCAAAGGTTTTATCCTTGATTCTGAGAAACAGAGTCCAGGTGAATCTGGAGTAGTGAAAGGAAATCATTTGTACTTCTAGTCATATGCTTTGAGAAGCCATTATCCATGTACCATTGTAGGCTGCTTCTTTTCAATGTTCCCTGCACAAGAAAATCAGGAGTTATCCTTAGGAACGGGGTGAATGAGGGATCTTTTAGTCCATGTAGGCATCAAGCGCTTTTTATATGAGGGACCAGGTTCTCTACTAGTAGTTAGTTTTTCAACAAAAGATTTGTTTTTCTGCTGACTGAAACCTGGCCTTACAGTTTTCTTTAAGGTGCTCATTGTTATTGCAGTTAGTGCAAAGCCAATTGTCAGGTACAGTAACGTACTTGCTATGAGCGTTGTAGGGAATCTTTTCCCTTTGAAACCTAATCCCCTGCCTGTTTCCTCCATTGTTGGTGTACATGGAAGTGATAGCATCAGAGGACCAGGTCCACTTGAGTAATATTTCAAGATCACTCTTTACTCTACCTAGTTCATCCTGAAGTTGTTTGTTTTTCTCATGCTCAGCACACAGACTAGACTTCACTGAATTTAGCTCAGTTTCAAGCTTAATGTGTGCCTTGCTTGCAACTTCCTTTTCTTTTTGAGAATTTTCAAGCCTACTCTCCATTTTAAGTTCCCTAATTGTTTCCTTTAAATCCATTACCACCACTAGTAGGTCATCTCTCTCATGCTCAATGCTAGCAACTCTCTCAATTAAGACATATTTTTCACTACTTACACTTTCAATGGTCTCTTTTAGGTCTACCACAACAACCATTAGATCATCTCTTTCTTGTTCTACATTTGCAATTTTTTCATCTAAGGCATCCTTATCTTTCTTCAGGTGCTCAATTGTTTCTTTTAGATTAACTACAACAACTACTAGTTCATCTCTTGTTTGTTCTGCTTCTCCTAACTCTGCAGTCAAATTATCTTTATCCTTTATAAGAATGTGATAAGCATCAATTAACACATTTGCCAATGATATGATTTTTTTTGGAGAATAAGATTTCAGATTTCTTTGAACATCCAAAAAATTTACCTCATCATCTTCATCATCATCAAACTGAGCCATCAAGGAAAAGATTGAATCATACTCAGTTGCTTCACTTTCCACTACCATCATTGAACTATCACCATGATCATTTTCTTGCTTTACAATGTTGTCAGCGGCATTTTCCCTATTGAAGCATTTATCAATAACCGGGTTCCTTTTGGCTGCTTTGTCAAAGTTATTTTGGTACTAATCTTGCTTTAGGAGAGGGAAATCCTTGATGAAGTGTCCTGGATTGCCATATATATGACAGAGGTCATAATGTTTTAGCTTGCTGGAACTTTCCCTTTTTGGAATGCCTTCATTCCTGCAAACCATCTTCTGGAATCTTCTTGTCAAGTAAGCCATATCACTATCCTTATCACTTGTACCATTAATGTTTGTCTTGAGGACCAAGTTCTTCTCTCTTTTTTGATCTATTCTTTCATTGAACTTTTTCTTCTTTATTTCATATGTTTTCAGATTGCCGACAAGCTCATCAATGGTTAGCTCATGTAAGTCCTTAGCCTCTGTAATGGCATTCATTTTGCTTTCCCAAGAACTGGACAGCACACTGAGGATTTTTCTGACAAGCTTATTTCTTGGAATAATTTCACCAAGAGGGTGAAGCTCATTAATGATAGAGGTGAACCAGTTATACATATCTTGAATAGATTCATCATCTTTCATCCTAAAGAGCTCGTATTCAGATGTAAGCATGTCTATCTTAGATTGTTTAACCTGCATTGCTCCTTTGTGTGCTGTCTGAAGAGCTTACCAAAATTTACATGGTTGACTGACATGCTGATATAATATTGTATTCATTAGGACCATTGCCACAAACAAGAATTTTCTTTGCACGAAATTTCTTCTCTAATGCCTTTCGATCAACACCATTGAATTCCTTCCTTGTCTTGGGAATGTCTACAACTGGGTCGCCAAGGTTCTTGGTAGGGATAAAGGGTCTGTCACATATGACACCCCATAACTCAGAATCTTCAACCATGATGAAGTCATGCATCCTAGTTTTCCACCATCCATAATGTTGACCGTTAAACCTTGGAGGTCTATATGTAGACTGGCCTTCTTCAAAGTTTGGAGGAGCAACCATGAGGGTCCTTTCTAGGTGTTAACCTGAAAGAAAGAACCCGTTATGATACCAATTGATAAAATAAAAGGGTCCACTAAACTCTATGAGAACTAGTTTCTCTATAAGTTCCACTATAACACACGCATGTTGCAGTAAGTAGATGATAAGAGAAATTTTATGTGGAAAATTCCCAACTTAACAGGATTAAAAACCACGACCTACCCTTGTAGGATTTCAACTTCACTACTGAGCAACTTTTAGATTATAGCCTATGCAATCTAGGAATTAACCTTTTAATCCCTCACTAACTTGTAATACTCTGTTACAAGCCACTTTGTAACAACTCTATTGCAAAGACTTTACAACTCGACTAACTCTAGCCAAGACTCAAACACGACAGTTTAAGATTTACAAAGGGTTTCCTACAGAATACTTCTAAACAAGCTAAGTAGGAATAACACTTGAATAACTATTACAAAGTTACAACTCAACTAAGGACAAACAATAACTTGATGTGGGAACTGCTCCATAGTTGTTTTGTTCTTTGTTCTTGATGCACTTGAGAATTGCTTGCTGGATGATCAGTCACGTGAGAGAGCTTAAGTGAATTCTCTAAGTGTTCAAGTGAATGTGTTTTACCTTCATTGATGTTAATAATACATGTGTGACATCACATAAATGATGTAAGCAAGGTAGGTAAAAAGCCTTCCACAGAGAGTTGACTGCTACACTATTCATGTATTGTAGCGTGTGCAGGCATCAACTTTTCCAACTGGAGAGTTGACTTCGTACAGTCACCTCGGGAGCTGGTAGCTACCTGTTCCCTCAGCTATTCCTTTGACTCTGAAGAGTTGAGCCATATCCCAAACTGGAACCTTTCGATCTTAAGGTCATGAGAATGTGTAATAGGTTCCTTAACTGGTTCTTGATAGTAAATTTGTTAGATCATCAAAACATAAAGCAAGGTACTTGTAACCTATCACTAGGGTTAAAAATGAGAGAATGAGTTCAAAAATCTCGTCTCCCAACATTCTAACCAGTTGCAGATGTCGCATTTGCAACACAGGGTTCGCATTTGTGAATCCTCGCAATAGCAGACCAGGGATCGCATTTGCGAACCCTGCCATCTTCATCAAACCTTGTAATTGCGAGAAAAGGCTTCGCAATGGCGAACTGACCTTCATCGCAAAAGTGAACAATTGTTCTCAATTGCGAACCAAACAAAAATCCTACTACCTTCACAAATACGAAGGGGAAGTCACATTTGCAACAATTTCCCATCTTTTGTCACCTTCGCCTATACAACCCCGGTGTTCGCATTTATGACACCAGAGCACCAAACACCAGATTTTGTAAATTTTCAGTCCAAACCACTCTGCAACATGTCCAAAACTCATTCAAGCCCTCGGGGCTCCAAACCAAGCATCACACAAGTCTAAATATATTATGCAAACTAGCTCGCGCGATAAAAATACAAAAATAACATCTACAATTGCGAACCTATCACGACACAAAATCAAACTAGTCATGCCAGCACCTAACCCAATCTCGCTAGATAAGCCAATTAACAACTATCATTTTTTAATAAATTTAATAATAAAACAATAAATAAAGAAAATATCCGAATCTTATATATTTCCTAAGGACTGGTAGTACAAATCATGAGCTTCTAAGATTAGAATTTACAATTTTAGTATGAAATAAATATATCATCTGTCCGAATATACATAAACAAATTCTGTAATTCTAAGGCTACCATGAACAAGAGGCAGCTACAACGGGAGCGCCGATACATCTTCAAATCCATCTGCCCTCGATCACAGCAATGTCAACAGCCAACATCTGTACACAAAGTGCAATAGTGTAGTGTGAGTACAACCGACTACATGTACTCAATAAGTAACAAACCTAACCTTAAGTTGAAAGTAGTGACGAGCTGGGATAAGGTTCAGAGTCCAACTCCAATAACTAGCAACATTTCATAACAATATACTAAAAGGGTACATGAAAATAACTGAGAGGTAAGATGCTCAACTCATTCGCAGTTATGGAAAAATAGACATGCTTTTCAAGTATAACAGTAAATCCCAGATCTTTCACCGAAAACCCCAAAGCAAATGAGTATGTTTGAAAGCTGTGATTTGTACAAAAACCTTTCAATGATAAATAAGGTGTTTCATTTTCAGATAGCATGAGAAAAATACATCTATATGCCTACATGTCAAGGTACATGTAAAATCATAAATGTCACCAAAATCAGGTAGCAGAAGGAAATGCATCTCTATGCATGTATCTCAAGTACGCATGTCAAATGCAATGCAACTCAGTGATGAACTCATGTACTCACAATCTCAGAGTACTCAATCACACTGTCTTGCATTCTCTCACCATATGCTCAATACTCAACACACCCAATCCCTCAGCACTGTACCATACATGTTGTGGCACGTAGCTCGATCCACATATAGCCGTAAGGCCCGTTGCTGCGTTATAATATATATACTATACTATACTATATATACATCTTATATCGATATATATATATATATATATATATATATATATATATATATATATATATATATATCCATAAGGCTCGTTGCGGCGTGCAACCCGATCCCACAATCCACATAAATATAATCACTTAGCACTCGGCACTCGCACTCAGTAGGTACATGCGCTCACTGGGGGTGTGTAAAAACTCCGGAGGGGCTCCTTCAGCCCAAGCGCTATGACAAGCACGGATACATGTATAAATCAATAAAGCATGTTGCAGCATGCAGCCCGATCCCATAAATATCACTCACAATCAGGCCCTCGGCCTCACTCAGTCATCAAACTCTTTAGTCTCTCGAGCTCACAATGTCATGAAACTAGCCCAAAAATGATGATATGACATATCAATAAATAACAATAGAGACTGAGATATGATATGCAATAAATAAATATGACTGAGTACAAAACTTCAATTTATACATATAATTCAACAATATAAATAACCTCAGTGGGTCCCAATAATACCAATATATGCCTAAGCATGATTTCTAGCATGAATTACAGCTGAAGTGTTCTAACACATAGAGTACTGATCACGCCCAACTATGCCTTATAAAAAGGACTAAGCGGTCATTGCAAATATAATCCGGTTTACAAGTCCGAAGTCAAATCTCACAGAGAACTAAGGTTTCACTATAACTATTTAATATCACTAAAAAAGCAAGCTCGAATAATTTCAAAGTTTTAAATATTAAGATTCTTATGCCTAACTAATTAACTAACAAATTAAAATAGTAAATTAATAACTAAAGATATTAAGGTTTGGAGACTAAATTAAGGAGGTCTAGAGTTATGATTTTCCCAATTGTCGGAATCCTTCCCGCTACGTCTTCTATAATTTCGCCTAAGTATTCTCTATGGATTGTGAGTACTTTGGGTGTCGTATCTCTCTATCGAGCAACTATACAATTTGGTAGGCGTATTCTCTCGAACCACGCTAGCTGGCACTAATTCACCGCTCACTACGATCGCACCTAGTTTTCGTTATCTCTAATCCCGTCGTTAAACCCTCTGTATTGATCTTTTACATACGTTAGGAGTGATGTTGTTCAATAACTACCTAAATTCGTACTCTCTCAAGCAATATACATACTAAATAGGCACAGTCAATTGATGGTCATTCAATCAACAGCAATAAACACGTAGTTGAATAAGTAGAGAAATCCAATGGCTGAATTATATAAAAACATAACAAGAATTTATCCTACAAAAGGTTCTATCAAAACTCTATATAACAAATTAGCTATTCATAATAGTATGCACAACTACGATATTAGAATTCATAACCAATAATGGAAATAGGAAGAAGGAAGTGAGAAACTCGTAGAAGAATTCTCCGCCTTACTCCAAGTGTGTTCTTGCCTCCTTAGGTCGAATCCCCGGTCTGATCTCTCAAAAATTGTGTTTAATGACTATTTATATGTGTAGGGAAAAAACTAGACGAAATAACCAAGTCCAAAACCAAATAGGAGACAAAATAGGCCTAAAACTCGAAACACCCTCGCGACAGACCGTGCAGCCCGAGCTCTGTAGCCCGGTGAACCTCGGTGTAAGCCTCGCGGCGTGGGCTTTGTGGTGCGCAAAATCCCTTGCGTCACCGACTCTAACACGATCTAGATATCTCGCTCCGCCCGACTTCTTCTTCGTTGCCTCATTATGTTGCCTAACATTTCTAATTCCTTTCCTTTGCTTGTGAGTTGTTCCCGCAATAATTTGCTCACATGGATCATTTACCAATTTTGTCTTCTATCATCACCCAATCATGACATCATAATACTTTCCCATCATCAAATAATCACGAGCCATTCTTATAGTGCATAAAATATACATAAAATCTCTACTTTGCTCCCAATTTCGTGTTCGACGTACCTACATATAAAATAAACTCAATTAAGCACAAAAATAGTATAGATTAGCATTAAAGCACCTAAATATAAGGTAAGTAATCCACTAAAAATATGTAATTATGGCCACACATCAAGTACAATGAAAATATCCAGAGAAGATAGCTACACAGTTCCATGGAATAGACTAAATCACAATTCATACGGTGCACGCCCACACGCCCATCACCTACCATGCGCGTCACCTCAACATCAATCACATAACTTGCAATTAGAGGTTTCATACCCTCAGCACCAAGTTTAGAAGTGCTACATACCTCGAACAAGCCAAATCCAATCCGAGCAAGCCAAATGATGCTCCAAAATGCCATCCTGTCGTACCGACCTCCAAACGGCTCGAACTAGCCAAAAGAAACTCAATACATCAAATAATGCCAAAGGAAACAAACATAATCAATAAAGGTCGAATCGTCAATTGAAATCCTGAAATCGATCAAAAAGCCAAACCCGGACCCGCATCTCAGAGCCCGATAAAACTTAAAAAATTCAACAACCCATTTAATTACTAGTCCAACCATACTAGTTTCACCCAAATCGGAATACTAATCGATGTTCAAAACTCAAAAATTCACTATATGAAGCTTTGGACAGAAACCCTAAATTTTCTCTTTAAAATTCACAATCCAATTACCAAAAACAAAAATAGATTCACGAAATTCAACCAAAATCGAGTAAAAAACACTTACCCCAATTCATATGGTGAAAATTGCCTAAACAATTGCACAAATATGAGCTCCCCAACTCAAAATATGATCAAATGAACAAACTCTCGATATTAAATATTTTTTTCCCAGTTGTTCTGTCTCATTTCGTGTGCCAAATTATCCCGAAACTCGCTTTTGATGCCTCCAACAGATGTTTTGTGAAATTTCAGTCAAGTTAGGTATTGAAATCACCCAATTTACCCTTAAAATGAGGGAGATATGATGTTTTGAAGTTTTAAACGAAGTCTGGAACTTTAAGGGATAAAAATGACATTTTCGAAATTATTTTATACCAGAAAATAAGCAACGAAAGAATTTTCGTTTTACCGCCCAAAACTCATTTGGAACCTCCTACACACAAATCATATATGAGTTACAATCATAAAACACGCAAAAAATATGCTCGCACATTCAAAACACCAAAAAGATGTCATCTTGACCTGATATTGACCATGGTCAAACGCTAAATCCTTAACTTAATTAGTTTCTCAACCAATGATCCAAAACACACCCGAGCCCCTCGGGATCCCATTCAATCATACCAACAAGTCTTAAAATATGATATGAACTTACTCGAAGCTTAAAATCACATCAAACAACATAAAACCATGAATCGTACCTCAAATGAAACTTAATAAACTTTTGAACTTTCAACTTCCAAAACTCATGCCGAACCATATCAAATCAACTCGGAATCACCTCAAATTTTGCACACAAATTTCAAATGACATAAAGAAGCTATTCCAACTCTTGGAACTAAAATCCAAACCCGATATTACCAAAGTCAACTTTCGGTCAAACTTATGAACATTCCAAACTCCAAATTGCTAACTTTCGTCAATTAACGCTAGAACCTTCAAGAAACATCCAAATGCAAATCCGAGTATATGCCCAAGTCGAAAATCCCCATTCGAACCGAACTAAACCATTAAAACTCCAATCCGGGGTCAAATACACAAAAGTCAAACTTGGTCAATTCTTCCAACTTAAAACTTCAATCATAAAGTTCATTCTTCCAAATCGATTCCGAACAACCTGAAAACCAAAACTGACGATTCACACATGTCATAATACATCATGCGGAGATACTCGTGCCCTCAAACTATTGAACAAGGTGAAAATGCTCAATATAATCGGTCGGGTCGTTACATCCTCCCCCACTTAAACATACATTTGTCTTTGAATGTGCCATGAGTTGTTCTTAAGCCATCAAATCATCGTGTAACCTAACCATGCACATACTCGGGGGTGATCCCACTTCACCCTAATCCATATAAACCTGATGACACAACCTAACTGAAGATCCTTAATTCAACCTTAGCCCATAAACCTTAAAACCTAATTTCCAACATCCGAATTTTTTTATAAAACCTGAATCTCGCATCTACTCATTGTATAAGTTTGAACAAGCTGCATCAAGCCATAAATATAACCCAAGACACAATCACATTATAGACCACATAACTCAAATACTCATAGCAATAATTTTTAATCACCGTAGCTATTAAAAATAAATCGGTACTGGTAATAAACCTCATATCAAACAAAACCTCATTCTTAAATATTTGTACACTGCCGATGATAAAAGAAACACGTAGAAACCCATGACCACTTATCAGATCAACAAGTCATCGAGCTCTCTCTCATTCGACAAGAACTATATCAATTTCTAAGCCGACTTCCGATATTATCCTTCCAAATATACTGTAATCAAATCTGATAACACCTTTCCTAGATCTGACGACCTCATCTTATCAAATACCAGCTACTCTACTGATATGCCACACCAATATTACCCAGAGCCACAAACAGTGTAATTCGTGCACCAATACGCAACAATTCAAATGTACTCAAACATGGAAATGACTTAAACGAGAGAACCGTCTCGCAAGCTCAACAAGTACTGCCACAACGAAATGCTACAAACCCATCACACACCATAAAACCAAAACACAGGAATCAATCACAAAGGATTGTATCTCAACATAACTCCATTGCAATGCGTGACCCCATCCAAACATTGGTCCATATGAAATACCTCAAGCCACCCTGCTAAAAATCAATAACTACGCACAATTCAACATCAAGTGCCCAAGGTGCATGGCCATAACCACGGAGAAACAAATAACACAATATCATAGTCCGGAATAAACATGACCAAATGCGCAATCAATCATTCGAAACCCTTGTATCCATCTCGCTCCAATTCCGCTATAAGGCCCTTAATAGAACCACTCCACGTGTGCATATAACCAATGAATCACAATCCTTCGTAGCATGGAAAAGTAATACATAGAGCATATTATGACACAAATAAGCTCAACTCTAACCAAATGGCACATCCCTCAACAATAGCAGTACGATGCCAACCAATCCGACTCGGTGCAGAATACACATCTTCGTTGGGCTTACCAATGGGCCCCAAATCAACTTTGGTCATCCACAAATAGATAATTAACCCTATAAAGGTCCACAATGACCTAACCAAAACATATACTATCATCTGGCTAGCTTTGGCTACATCTTCATAGTTTGCAACCACAAAAAACCTCCTTCTAAAAATTCTCGGTCTCCAAATCCATAGAACACAGAAATCACCATATCCGATCCCAACTCCATCGCCCGAATGCCTAACATATCTCTCATAAACGATCATCCCATGAGGAATACTTCTCTAATTCTTCCGTTCCACATAGAAATATCTAAATATCAACAGACAATCAGACAGGAAAATACCACAATACCAATGAAGCTTCCGTAAATCAAAATACAGTGCACCTTCCGAAAGGTACACTCTCCTCAAGCAATACCAAAAAGTAATATCACTCACTTAGTCATCTAAAACCGTCCATGTTACTTAAGAATTCATGTCCTTCCCTTTAAAATTGAATTGTGACCTTGCACATGTGAATCTCAATCCCCCACAACACACAACATCAATCATGCCGTCATGTGAAGAGTACAAGAACTCATAATCAACTCTAAGTCATAAGAAGAATACATACCGATCAGTCAGACACCTTCCATTTGATCTCATCCAGGAGAAAATCCCAATACACAATATGTTCCTCACGTCGGTAGGAAAAAGCCATCTCAAACCGTGGTAGAAACCATCGAGAACTCTTCGAAGCCCATTTGCACATAACCAAGCTGAAAAAATTGAATCTCTCTAGCCATAAAACACTTGTAGAAACTCACTACATCATAAGTACCCAAAGAACCGATCATATCCGTTACGGTGCTGATCTAATCTACTACCGAATTGTTCTATTTCCCCGAGTTCCTTCCGAATTGCCTTCATATTGATACTTCTTCTTTCTAGAACACCACGATCCTTAACCAAAATTCACCCCCACGAACTCTAGCATATAATCACACTGCCCTAAGGCTCATAAACCGCTGAATTCCCTCTTAAGTACCCCAAAAGTACCACAACCGAGATACCCACTCTGAAGAGACCTTCTACGAATATAAAGTCATTTTCTTCACCTTCCTAATACTAAAATGTGGAATCCATAAGGATATAGAAATACAGCGAGTCTCGAAACTATCTAATGTAAATCCCATTTTCTAGCCATATACAAATGCTGAAAATTTCAAATTGCTACATATAAATATTGAATCCATTAGAACCCTTTCAAGAGTCATTTAATTTGCTCAAATCTCACTTGTACCGCCCAAACCGGCTGAACGACCTATGCCCCGTTAGCACAATAACCCCCAAGAAGTAATCAACACCTCTAAGCAACCGAGTAAATTACTACTCCGTGCACACTACATCCCTCGCGAATAACTACTCAATCATTCCATGATTCACATATACCCATAGAATGTAATACAACCAATATCCAAAAATTCCCTTACTCGAGTCATCCTCGATCTCAACCTCTACAAGTCATAACTGATTCACAGGTATACCTTAAACTGAAACCATTACAACACATAACCATGCAATCAAATCATCGATAGCAGACTCCCTCACTTGGCTCAAAATCATAGAACAAAACAGTCGATAACTCATAATACCCATACTCTATTACTGCCATAATCCCGCACTGAAATTCAACTAAATCCTTCATAAGCTCATGTAACACAAACCATATAATACCTCAAATCATTTGCTAAGCTCACATTCATCCTCGTGACGGTCAGGTCAACTTCTATGCAAATTGTTTGCTAACCTCATCGCAACACACATAACCCACTAGTAGCAAGAAACTCTCCACGCAACTATCAAAAGGGTCACACCCCTGTAGATTACGCCACATGTCATAACCCACCTGTTTAGCCGCAAACTAACATCTCTCTATACTCTTGAATCAAGACAAGTTAGGATTTTGGGTCATGAGAGTCTGAACCCATCGACAAGCCAATGAGAATCTAATTCGTTCCACAGTTAAGCAACGTGAAAGATCCTTCAATACACTCATGGCTCGAGACTATACGTCACATCAAGACAGAAATCAAACACCCAGTGGTCCCTTTACATCTCAAGAAAACTCTTCTCAACACCTTCGAACCATCCAAACACATCTCGCAGTCACATCATACTCATCATATAGCCATCCAATCACTCATCGAGCCACAAATTCCACTAATAGGGATACTACCGAACTTATAAGTCAAAAAGCACATGCTCACACAACCAAAATCCCTATGCTCAAGCTACAGTTAAAACTCGGCCTCAAGTCCTCTAGACTGGCCTATCAACAACACGCCAAAATCATATCTCGCAACTCATCCATCGAAATTATAAGCCGTCAATGCACAACTGATACCGAGTGCTCATGTGTGCATATGAATGCGTGGAAGGAATTTAATGGGTTACACTTCAAGCTGAATCAATATTGCACGATAAATAAAGAAAGATGAGAAGTTTACCCTAAATTCCTTATAGCCTCTCGAAGATAGGTATAGACGTCATCATATCGATCCGCAAGGCTCTACTAGACACTTGCTCATGACTTGTAGAACCTACTAGAGCTCTGATACCAACTTGTCACGACCCAAAATTCAACTAGTCGTGACGCCACCTAACCCAATCCCGCTAGGTAATCCAATTAACAACTATCCAGTTCTAATGAAATTTAATAAAATAATAAGTAAAGAAAATATCTAAATCTTATACATTTTCTAAGGACTGGTTGTACAAATCATGAGCTTCTAAAATTAGAATTTACAAAACTAGTACATCTTCAAATCCATCTCTCGTCGATCACATCAACATCAATAGCCAATATCTGCACACAAGGTGCAGAAGTGTAGTATGAGTACAACCGACCATATGTACTCAATAAGTAACAAACCTAACCTTAGGTTGAAAGTAGTGATGAGCTGCGACAAGGTTCAGAGTCCAACCCCACTAATCAGCAAAAGTCCATAAAAATGTAATAAAAGGGTACATGAAAATAACCCATAGGTAAGATGCTCAACTCGTTCACAGTTACAGAAAAATAGACATGCTTTTAAAGTATAACAGTAAATCCCAGATCTTTCACCGAAAACTCCAAAGCATATGAGTAAGTTTGAAAGCTGTGATTTGTCCAAAAAACTTTCAACAATAAATAAGATATTTCATTTTAAGATAGCATGAGGAAAGTACATCTCTATGCCTACATGTTATGGTATAGGCAAAATCATGAATGTCACCAAAATCGGGTAGTAGAAAGAAATGCATCTCTATGCATGTATCTCAAGTACGCATGTCAAATGCAATGCATCTCACTGATGAACTCATGTACTCATAATCTCAGAGTACTCTATCTCACTGCCTTGCATTCTCTTACTATGCTCAATACTCAGCACACTCAATCCCTCAACAATGTACATTACCTGTTGTTGCGTACAACCCAATCCACATATAGCCATAAGACCCGTTGCGGCGTGAAACCCAATCCACATATATATAGCTATAAGTATCATTGCGGTGTGCAATCCGATCCGCATATATATATCCATAGGGCTCGTTACGGCGTGCAACCTGATCCACACACACACGCACACGCACACACACAGTGGTGTGTGCTCACTAAGGGTGTGTTCAAACTCTGGAGGGGATCCATCCTTCAGCCCAAGCCCTATAATAAGCCAGATCCAGGCATAAATCAATAAGGCATGTTGCGACGTGCAACCCGATCCCATAAATATCGCTCACAATCAGGCCCTTCAGCCTCACTCAGTCATCAAACTCTCCAGTCTCTCAGGCTCATAATGTCATGAAATTAGCTCAAAAATGATGATATGATATATCATTAAATAGTAACAGAGACTGATATATGATATGCAATGAATAAATATGACTGAGTATGAAACTTCAATTTAAACATATAGTTCAACAACATAAATGACCTCAGTTGGCCCCAGTAATACCAGCATATGCCTAAGCATGATTTCTAGCATGAATTACAGCTCAGGTGTTCTAACACATAGAGTACAGTGAAATATCCAGAGAAGATTGCTACACAGTTCCATGGAATCGACTACATCACAATTCACATAGTGCACGCCCATACGCCCGTTACCTAGCATGCGCGTCACCTCAACATCAATCACATAAACGCAATTCGGGATTTCATACCCTCAGTACCAAATTTAGAAGTGATACTTACCTCGAACAAGCCAAATCCAATACCGAGCAAGTCAAACGATGCTCCAAAATGCCACCGCACGTATCGACCTTTGAATGACTCGAAACTAGCCAAAAGCAACTCAAATACATGAAATAATGCCAAAGGGAATAAACTCAATCGATAAAGGTCGAATCTTTAATCAAAATCTCAAAATCGACAAAAATCCAAACCCGGGTTTGCGCCTTAGGGCCCAATGAAACTTAAAAAATCTGATAACCCATTTAATTACGAGTCCAACCATACTAGTTTCACCCAAATCCGAATACGAATCGATGTTCAAAACTCAAAAATCACTATATAAAGCTTTGGACAAAAATTCCCAATTTTCTCTTTAAAATTCACAATTCAATTACCATAAACGAAAATAGATTCACAAAATTTATCCAAAATCGAGTAGAAAACACTTACCCCAATTTATACGGTGAAAATCGCCTAAAAAATTTCCCAAATCTAAGCTCCCCAACTCAAAATATTACCAAATGAACATACCCTCGACATTAAATATTTTTTGCCCAGTTGTTCTGCCTTGTTTCGTGTGCCAAACGATCCTAAAACACGTTTTTGATGCCTCCAATAGATTCTTTGTAAAATTCCAGTTAAATTAGACTTTTGAATCACCCAATTTGGCCTTAAAATGAGGGAGATATGATGTTTTAAAGTTTTAAATGAAGTCTAGAAATTTAAGGGATAAAAAATGATATTTTCGTAATTATTTTACACCAGAAAATCAGCAACGAAAGAATTTTCATTTTACCACCCAAAATTCATTCGGATCCTCCTGGACACAAATCATATATGCATTTCAATCATAAAACACGCTACAAACCTGCTCATGCAATCAAAACATCGAAAAGAGGTCATCTTGACCTGATATTGATCATGGTCAAACGCCAAATCCTTAACTTAAACTACTTTCTCAACCAATGATCCAAAACACAGCCGAGTTCCTCGGGACCCCATTCAATCATACCAACAAGTCTTAAAACATGATACGAACTTATTTGAAGCTACAAATCACATCAAACAACATAAAAACCGCGAATTGTACCTCAAATCAAACTTAATAAACTTTTGAACTTTCAACTTCCAAAACTCGTGCCGAACCATATCAAATCAATTCGGAATGACCTCAAATTTTGCACCCAAGTTTCAAATGACATAAGGAAACTATTACAACTCTTGGAACCAAATTCCAAACCCGATATCATCAAAGTCAACTTCCGGTCAAACTTATGAACTTTCAAAAATTCTAAATTGCCAACTTTCGCCAATTAACGCTAGAACCTTCAAAAGCATCCAAATGCAAATCCGGACATACGCCCAAGTCCAAAATTACCATCTGGACCTAACAAACCCATCAAAACTCCGATCCGGAGTCAAATACACAAAAATCAAACTTGGTCAACTCTTCTAACTTAAAGCTTCAATCATGAAGTTCATTCTTCCAAATCGTTCCGAACAACCTGATAAGCAAAATCGACGATTCACACAAGACATAATACATCATACGGAGATACTCGTGCCCTCAAACTACTGTGCGAAGTGAAAATGCTCAAAATGACCAGTCAGATCATTACAGAACCAAACACTAAAATGAATGAATTTCAAAGTAAAGTTCAAGAATTTCTAAAATTACAACTAAACATCCGAATCCTATCAACAACTCCAAATGACACAAAATTTTTCAGAAAAGTTCTAAATATCATAACGGACTTATTCCAAGTCCAAAAATCAAATTCTGAGCTCGGTAGCTAAAAGTCAACCTACGATCAAACGTTTCAACTTCAAATTGCCAAATTTTGGCAAATCAACATAAATCAACCTACAGACTTCCAAAATCAAATTTCGGGCATACGCCTAAGTTTGGAATCACGATACGTAGCTATTAGGGTCGTTTCCAAAAAAGCCAAAAATTGGTCAACATTTTCTAATTAAAACCTCTATGTCAAGACTCAAGGGTCCAAATCAACCCGAAAGCTTCCCTGAACGAAACTAACCAACCCCTAAAGTCATGAAACTATAAACACACATGTGAAAAGCATAAAAAGAGGGTAACGAGGCGCAATTATACAAAATGACCAATCGGGTCGTTACATTCTCTACATCTTAAAACAAATGTTCATCATCAAACGTGCATAAAGACATGCCTGAAGTGGTGAATAGATGAGGATAACGACTCTGCATGTCGTGCTCGGTCTCCCAGGTTACCTCCTCAACTAGATGACCCCTCCATTAAACCTTCACTGAAGTAATGTTCGTTAATCTCAACTTCCGAACTTGTCTGTCCAAGATAGCCACAGGCTCCTCAATATATGTCAAACATCCAATTAGAGTGTGCTGAAGTCTAGAACATAAGATAGATAACCGTAATACTTTCGGAGCATAGGGACATGGAACACTGGATGAACCGCAGATAAACTGGGCGGCAAAGCAAGCTTGTAGGCCAGCTCTCCAATCCTCTCTAGAATCTCAAAAGGTCCAATATATCTAGAGCTCAACTTGCCTTTCTTCCCAAACCTCATCACATCCTTCATGGGTGAAACCTAGAGCAAGACTTTCTCACCAACCATGAATACAGAATCACGAACCTTCTGATCTGCGTAACTCTTCTATCTAAATTGCATTGTACGAAGCCGATCATGGATCATCTTGACCTTCTCAAGGCATCTTGATCCAAATCTGTGCCTAATAACTTAGCCTCTCCCGGTTCAAACCACCCAAATGGAGAACGCCATCCTCTCCCATATAGGGCCTCACAAGGAGCCATCTAAATACTCGATTAGTAGCTGTTATTGCACGCAAACTATACAAGTGGTAAGAACTGATCCCAACTACCCCCAAAATCCATAACACAGGCGCAAAGAATATCCTCCAATATTGGAATAGTGTGCTCGAACTGTCTGTCCGTCTGAGGGTGAAATGTTATATTCAACTCAATCCAAGTGCCTAGCTCATGTTTTACATCTCTCTAGAAGCACGATGTAAACTACGTACCCCTATCAGAGATGATGGATACTGGTAGGCCATGAAGTCAGACAATCTCGCGGATATAGATCTAAGCCAGCTGCTCAAAAGAATATGTAGTCACTACTAGAATGAAATGATCTGACTTGGTCAACCTGTCCACAATCACCCATACCATGTCAAATCTCTTGTGAGTCTGTGGGAGCCCAACAATGAAATCTATGGTGACACACTCACATTTCCACTCGGGAATCTTAAGCCGTTGAAGCAAACCATCTGGTCATTGATGCTCATACTTCACATGTTGACAATTTAGGCACTGAGCTACATACTCCACTAGGTCTTTCTTCATCCTCCTCCACCAATAGTGCTGCCTCAATTCCTGATACATCTTAGTGGCACCCGAATGGATAGAGTATCGCGAATTGTGGGCCTCCTGAAGAAGCAACTCATGCAACCCATCCATATTGGGCACATATAACCAGACTTGCATCCGCAACATGCCGTCTTTCCCAATAGTATCCTATTTGGCATCGCCATGCTGAACCGTGTCCTTAAGGACAAGAAAATGGGGGCTGTCATATTAACGCTCTCTGATACAATCATATAGAAAAGACTAAGAAATCACGTAGGCAAAACTCGACTGGGCTCCGAAACATCCAATCTAACAAATAGGTTGGCTAAGGCCTAAACATCCAACACTAAAGGCCTCTCCACTACCAATAGATATGCTAAACTACCCAAACTCTTTGCCTTTCGACTCAAGGCATCAACCACTATATTTTCCTTCCCAGAATGATATAGAATGGTGATATCATAGTCCTTAAGCAACTCTAACCACCTCATCTACTACAAGTTAAGATCCTTCTATTTGAACAAATGTTGTAGACTTCGGTGGTCCGTAAAGAGCTCACAAAGAACACCATACAAATAATGTCATCAGATCTTCAATGCATGAACAATGGCCGCTAACTCCAAGTCATGGACTGGATAATTCTTCTCATGGGTCTTCAGCTATCAAGACGCATAGGCAATAACCCTACCGTCTTGCATCAACATCGCGCCAAAGCTAACACGTGACGCATCACAATACACAGTATAAGACCCGAGCCCATAGGTAACACCAACAATGGGGCTATATTCAAAGTAGTCTTGAGATTTTGAAATCTCACATCACACTCCTCAGACCATCTGAAAGGAGAACCCTTATAGGTCAATCTGGTCATAGGTGCAACTATGGATGAGAAACCTGCTACAAAACAACGATAATACCCGGCCAAGCCAAGGAAAATCTGAATTTCAGTGGCCAAAGATGGTCTGGTCTAGCTTTGCATTGCTTCAATCTTCTTCAGATCTACCTTGATCCTCTCACTCGACACCACATGACCCAAAACATCCACCGTATCAAGCCAGAATTCACACTTTCAGAACTTTGCATATAACTTCTTATCTCTCAAGGTCTGAAGCATGATCCTCAAGTGCTGCTCATGATCTTCCTACTACGGGAGTACACCAAGATGTTGTCAATAAAAACAATGACAAATGAATCAAGATAAGGCTGGAATACATTGTACATCAAGTTCATAAATGCTACTGGGGCGCTGGTCATCCCAAATGACATCACAAGGAACTCGTAGTGACAATATCGAATCCTAAAGGTAGTCTTCAGAATATCCTGATCCCGAATCTGCAGCTGATGATAACCTGACCACAAATCAACCTTTGAGAACACTCTAGAACCTTGTAGTTGATCAAAATAAGCCATAAATGCATGGTAATGGATACTTGTTCTTTACTGGAACCTTGTTCAACTGCGAGTAATCAATACACATATGCATAGAACCATCCTTCTTCTTCAAAAACAAGACCGGAGCACCCCAAGACAACATAGTAGGCCGAATGAAACCTTTATCAAGAAACTCTTGCAACTGCTCCTTTAACTCATTCAGCTCCGCTGGGGCCATACGATATGGTGTAATAGAAATGGGCTGAGTCCTAGACAACAAGTCAATACCAAAATCGATATCCCTATCAGTCGGCATGCCCAAAAGATCTACTGGAAATACATTTAGGATGCCTCTCACTATCGAAACTGACTCAACGGTAGGAGTATTAACACTGATATCCCTCACGAAGGCTAGATAAGCATCACACCCCTTCTCAACCATTTGCTGAGACTTTAAAAATGATATAACTCTACTACAAACATAATCTCATGCACCCCTCCTCTCTAATCATGGTATACCTGGCATAGCCATCGCCACAGTCTTGGTGTGATAATCT
Source organism: Nicotiana tabacum (assembly GCF_000715075.1). Classification (NCBI taxonomy): domain Eukaryota; kingdom Viridiplantae; phylum Streptophyta; class Magnoliopsida; order Solanales; family Solanaceae; genus Nicotiana; species Nicotiana tabacum. The sequence goes on from NC_134086.1 coordinate 51,328,453, forward strand.
AAAATAGCATGATAGGGCGACAATCTAGAATAGCATGAGGGAGACAATTAGTCCATGCCCAAGATAACATCAAATTCCACCATACTAAGAAACAATAGATCAACTCTTGTCTCAAAACCACCAATAACAGCTAAACATGACCGATACACACGGTCCACAACAATCGAATCTCCCACAGGCATGGACACATAAATAGAAGAACTTAAAGAGTCATGAGATATATCCAAATATAGAGCAAAGTAAGATGACTCATATGAATAAGTGGATCCCAGATCAAATAAGACCGATGCATCTCTATGGAAAATTGGAACCATGCTTGTAATGACTGAGTCTAAAGCAACTGCCTTTTTCCTACCCAAAAAAGCATAGAATCTGGCCTGGCTTCCCCCTATAGGGTGACCTCTACACGCCCGTCCCCCACCCTAGCTGGTTGTGCGGGTGGAGCAGCAACTGGGGTAGTAATCATGGCCTAGGAAGTTTGTGGACCTAACTGAATCTGTGGAGCCTAAGTAGTTCAGAAAGGTGAACACCTCCTGAATTTGGGGCAGTCTCTAACCATGTAACATGTAGCACCACACTCAAAGCAAGCTCTCAGTGGGTGTGGCTGCTGGGACTGGCTCAAGCCTGGCCAGCTGGACTGATCACTGAAGGCACCCCATGCAGGAGATGCACTAGAAAGTGGCTGAGCAAAGTGTGCAACATGAGACCTCGGAATTCCTGGAGCACCACTAGAAGTTGGAAGTGCTGAATGAACTAGATGACTAACATAGCCTCTACCATGACGGGCTGTAGCTGCAGCGCGACTACCACTAAATCCTCATGTACCTTTAGGGCTCTTGGACTCCCTATCATCTCTCTCGTGGCCCTACATATCCTCTAACCTCTATGCAATCTCAACCACCTGCTGATACGGAGTATATATCTCTAACTCTATGGCCATGTTGAATCTAATACCATTGTTGAGCCCCTTGATGAATCGACAGACTCGATCTTTGATTGTAGAAACTAAGGCTGGTGCAAGTTTGGACAAATCACTAAATCGAATAGCATACTCTGACACAGTCATAGTACCCTGGCGTAGCTGATCAAACTCAGCATGCCATGCATCTTGAAGGTTCTGAGGAACATACTCTCTAAAGAATAACTCTGAAAACTGAGTCGATGTAAGTGAAGATGCCTTGGCAGGGCTACCCACCTCGTATGCTCGCCAACACAGATATGTTGCTCCCTTTAGCTAGAACGTAGTAAAAGCAACCCCACTCATCTCCACAATACCAAAAATATAGAGAATACGGTGGCACTCCTCAAGAAAACCATGTGCATCCTCTTAAGCTAAACCACCGAAAGTAGGAGGGTGATACTTCTTGAACCTCTCGAACCGAAGCTACTTCTCCTCAGGTGCTGCTGCCCTAACCATAGGCTGAACCAAAGCAACAGGTTGTACCGGTATAACCTCTAGGACCTAATCAACTTGGACTCGCTTCTCTAGGGTATGGGCCACGGGTGTCTATGCTCCTCCCCCAGCCTGAGATGTGGCTGGTGCAAGTAGAATCAACCTCGCTTGAGCTAAGGTATTGCACATGCTCAAGAACAATGTGAGGGCCTCCTGAAGTGTTGCGGTGGTAACAGGAGCCTCAGTTTCCTGTCCCCCAACCTGACTGTCACAGCTCGGGTAGGTGCTCTAGCTACACTATGTGCCTTTCCTCTTCCTCTGCCCTGGCCCTATCCTCTCGCGACTCTAGAAGGGGGCACGGGTTTGTGATCGTCGGATATAGTGGTGCATGTCCTCACCATCTATGAGAGAATAGAAAGTCAAAAATTTAGTTTTTGAAGTCAACCAATTCGCACGATAAGGAATCACAGAAGTGAAGCTTTTCCTAACAGTTTTGTAGCCTCTTAAAGATAAGTACAAACGTCTCCATATTGATCCATAAGACTCTACTAAACCTACTTATGACTCGTAACACCTATGAACCTCGAGCTCTGATACCAACCTATCATGACCCATATTTCACTCCATAGGATGTCGCGATGGAACCTAGTCTCTACGACTGGGTAAGCCTAATATTTGATGAAAATTGAACAGATGTAATTAACAAAATACTTATAACCGGTCTAATAAACTCATGTAACTTTTGAAAAATAGAATCTCAACCATACAATCCCCAAGAACTGTAGAACAGAGTCATAAGCTCTATAAAATAAAATCAAGATATCTAAGACATCATTGTTTGAAAGAAATACAACAAAAAGTAAAACAGGAAAGGTGACTCCGAGGCCTGCGGACGCTGAGCAGGCAGACCTTGAAGTCTCCGTAAGGTAGCTACCAATGATCTTTAACCTTGGTAGAGTAGTCACGAGGCTAGGTCAAGGCACCTACTAAGATATAAATAAACAGTATGATAATATAATGAGGATAAATAATGGAAAGCGGAGAAATAACTAAAACGAACCAAGATAATAGCATGAACTGATACCAAAAATTAAGCATGGAAATATCATAAAAAAGCAACTAAATAGGCTACAATGATCATACACGAACAACAACTGCTAGAACAAATAACAATGAAACAACAAGAAATGTTCCTACCAAAACTCTTTGCAACATGAAATAAACAGCAATAATCACAATGAGGTGCCGCCTCATGTATGATGAAATCACAACTGAGGTACCGCCTCGTATAATCAATAATCACAACCTAGGTATTGTCTCGTATTCACATTTCTCAATTTCAATCACAATTTTTCCTTATACTGCTGTGTGATCCTTACATTTGAAATAGGTTTTGAAAATAATTTTTCCGAAATAGCTACACGCACTTTAGCCCACCTTATGATTGCCTATTGGCTTCACGTAGTTTCCCTACAAGCAACACACATATAAGTCCCACCTTATACCACCACATGCACATCAACGAGCTACACTGCAATGGTTATAAGAATATCAACTCGCACATCAATATCACATTACAATAACAACTTGCACAACAAGTGCCCATATATTATGATTTGCCAACAATTCACAATATCAATATTTCCACAACAATATCCCACGAGCTCCACCACAACGGTTACAAGAATATCAACAACAACAATAAATGTAAAATGCTCAAAAGGAAGATGTTTCAACAATAACAATTTTGCCTCAACGTGATAACAACTTTTACAACTATAAAACAAATAACTCAACAATGAGGGACAATGTATAACCATGATGTTAAATAAGAATAACTCACAATGGAAGAAATAACTTGTAACAATGACTTCAAATAATGAAAATTAAAAATGAAAGAGGTAATATGAACAATAAATTCAAATAATGGTAATCAACAATGAAAGAGAAACATGAACAATAACTTCAATTAATGATAATAAACAATGAAAAGATAGCATATAATATTAAGAGAGGCAACAAGCTCCACTAAAGCATGAGATCAATTTATCAATTAGGAGATAAAACAAGTGTTAACGAAATTATTTAAGGCGTGTAAGGATAGACTAACACAAGTAAGAATAAATTGACTAGGAGAATTTAGAACATGATATGACAATTTAGTTAAAGCATGAAAATAGTCTAAGTAGACCTAACCAGTCAAATACCACGTACAATCTGTGTACCCACTCGTCACCTTACGTATACGAATTTTACTTAGCACAATTGAATCAAGCAATACCAATCTTAAGGAGTAGTTTCCCTCACACAGAGTTAAGCAAGAGATACCTCAATTAGGCCAAATCAACACTAAGAAATAGCTTTTCCCTTAAAATATGCCTCCATATTACTCAAATCTAACCAAAATCGACTTAATATCATCAAACAATTCTAGGAATTCAATTGCAATAGATAAAGTTAAGATCTTTATACTTTACCCAAAAATCAACAAAAGTCAACCTGGAGCCCGCCCGATCAAAACCTGAGTCAAATGGTAGATTACGACTACCCATGACCCCACAAGTTCATATATTGATTAGTTTCAAAATCCGAGTCCAAATCAACTCTCAAAACTCTAATTTATTATTTTTCAAGAACTTAACAAAGTTTCACAATTTTTCACTTTGATTCACATGATTTTGGTGTTAAAATTTAATATATGTTGATGAAATATGATTAGAAATAGGTTAGAATTAATTACCCAAGGTTTGTAGGTGAAAATTCCTCTATAAGCTGCCTTCTACCGAGTCTAGGGTTCAAAAATGAGAGAATGAGTTCAAAACTCCCGTCTCCCAACCCTTTAACCAACTGCAAATGTCACATTTCTGAACCCTGACAGTCTCATGAAACCTCGCAATTGCGAGAAAAGGCTTCGCAATTGTGAAGTAGCCTTCATCGCAAAAACGAACAATTGTTCTATCACTTTCGCAAATGCGATCCTAGTGTTTGCATTTACGACACTTGACCACGAGACACCATATTTTGCAAATTTTCAGTCCAAACCACTTAAAAACATGTCCGAAACTCATACGATCCCCCATGATCCAAACCAAACATCCACACTAGTTTAAAAACATTATGCAAACTCACTCACGCTATCAAAACGCAAAAATAACATCTAAAACTCCTAATCAAACACCAAAATGCATGAATTTCAAAGTAAAGTTCAAGAATTTCTAAAATTACAACTAAACGTTTGAATACTATCAAATCAACTCCAAATAACACCAACTTTTCAAACAAGTCCTAAATATCATAACAGACTTATTCTAAGTCCAAAAATTAAATTTCGAGCTCGATAGCTAGAAGTCAACCTACGGTCAAACTTTTCAACTTCAAATTGCCAAATTTCAGCAAATCAACATAAATCAACCTACGGACTTTTAAAATTAATTTCCAGGAGTACACCCAAATTTGAAATCACGATACGAAGTTATCGGATAAAACACAGTTTCGGGGTCGTTTTCACAAAAGTCAAAGTTTGGTCAATATTTTTTAATTAAAACCTCTAAGTTAAGAATCAAGGATCCAAATCAATCTAAAAGCTTCCCAGAACAAAAGTAACCAACCCTACAAGTCATAAAACCATAAACACATATGTGTGAAGCATAAAAAGGAGGTAATGGGGCACAATGACGTAAAACAACCGATCGTATTTACATACAATTAGTGACTCTTCAAACCAGGATCTTACTAACGATGTAAATGACGATGAAATTAAGAAATCTGTATTTGCTATGTTCCCTGTGAAAGCCCCATGTGTTAATGGGATGACTCCTTTATTTTTCAAAGATATTGAAATATTTTAGAAAAGGATATTTGTGATGCAGTGAGAATCTTTTTAAATTCAGGATATATATTTCATGATTGGAATGAAACTTTCATAACCTTGATTCCAAAAGTTAAAAATCCAATTGGAATATCTCAATTTAGGCCTATTAGCCTATGCACTACTTTTTATAAGATTGTTGTTAATATTCTTGCTGCCAAAATTAAAAGCATTTTTTCCAACATTATATCTCCAAATCTAGTTGCATTTATCGATCATAGGCAAATTACAGATAATGTAATTCTAGCTTATGAATTTATGCATTTGCTAAAAAATAGAAGAAATGTAACGATTTTGCCGGTCATTTTGAGAATTTACGCCCCGATCCCCTATAATTGCTTCTCCCATGCCTTTTTCTGCTATTGTGATTTGTCGGGATAGTTCATCTTGAGTTTCAGAGTGTTTTTGGGCACTTAGTCCCTAAATGATAGTTAAAGTCTTAGAATTTGGACCGTAATCGGAGCAGTATAAAGACAGCTCCAGAATAGAATGTTGTCGATTCCGTTAGCTTCGTTGGGTGATTTCAGGCTTAGGGGCATGTCTGGATTATGTTTTGGAGGTTCGTAGCTCATTTAGGCTTGAAATGGCGAAAGTTGAATTTTTGGAGTTTCGGGCCGATAGTGAAATTTTGATATCGGGTCAGAATCCGATTTCGGAAGTTGGAATAGGTTCATAATGTGCTTGTGTGCAAAATTTGGGGTCAATCGGACATGGTTTGGTTGGGTTCGGCATCAGATGTAGAATTTTTGAAATTCAAGTTCATTCAGTTTGGATTGGAGGGTGATTCGTGGTATTAGCATTGTCTGATGTGATTTGAGGGCTCGACTACGTTTGTATAATTTTTTATGATTGGTTGGTATGTTTGGTTGATGTCCTAAGGGCCTCAGGTGAGTTTCAGATGCTTAACGGATATTGATTTGGACTTGGGAATTTTCTAAAGTTGTTGAACTTGTTGTTTTCGCACCTGCAGATTTTGGACTGCAAGTGCGGTGCTGCAGAAGTGGCTGAGTGGACCGTAGAAGCAGAAATGGACCAAGCATCAGGGACAACAGATGTGGAACCGCAGATGTGGCCCAGTGACCGCAGATGCGACCCTAGCCCGGATAAGTGATTTTCGCACCTGCGATGATTTTACCGCAAATGCGGTACCGCAGATGTGGTGGACCCCTTGCAGAAGCGGGATCTCTTGCAGAAAAAGGTCCAAGTCGAGGATTTTATCTCATTTTCAATTTTGGGACTTTTAGAGCTCGGTGATCGGCTATTTTATGAGGTTTTTGAAGAGGAAATCAGTGGGTAACGATTCCTAACCCCATTGCGTTTATATTTCATCAATCTATAGTAATTTTCTCAATCTAATCAAGGAATTTGAGTGGAAAATGGGAATTTGGGGAAAATTTCCCCAATCGAGTTTTTGGGTTTTGATCGGGTTTTAGATGTCGGAATTGAATAATTTTTAGACAAATGATCTCGTGAGTGAATGGGTGTTCTAAATTGGCAATGTTTACACGATTCTGAGGCGTGGACCCGGGGAGGATTTTTGGGCGTTTTCCTATTTTCTAGTCTTAGCTTTAAATTCATTAGCTAAATTAGTTGCTTGTAGCTATATTTACATTATGTAATTGATTTTATTAGATTTGGGCCACTCGGAGTTTGATAGTCGTGGCACGGGGGTGATATTGGATTGATTTTGAGCTAGTTCGAGGTAAGTGGCTTGCCTAAACCTGTGTGGGGGAACTCTCCTTAGGATTTTGGTATTGTTTTTATATGAATGCTGAGTACGTGAGGTGACGAGTGCATACACGTGCTAATTATTAAAAACTCCGTTTTCATTAAGTAAATATCTATGTTTTCCTTTAATTGAGCAATACTAGCATATGAAGCCTCTTGTTTAGCTTAGGAAAGCATGCTTACGTGACTTAACTTCCTTATCTGCTTTAACTGCCAACCTGGACTCTGTGTAGCATGTTAGGGTAGGAATTTCTTGCCTCTTTGATGCGAATTTGAATAGAACTGTATATTTGTTGTTGAGACTATTGTGTGTATTGATTGGGTTATGTATTTACTTCGGGACTATGGAATGGTATTCTGGGAGATCCCCCTTCATGTTTACTTTGGGACTATGGAACGGTATTCCAGGAGATCCCCCTGCACATTTATATTTGGGACTACGGGACGATATCCAGGGAGATCCCCTTGTACTGGATATTTACTTTGGGACTATAGAACGGTATTCCGGGAGATCCCTCTACACATTTTTGATTTGGACTACGAGACGGTATCTCGGGAGATCCTCTATACATTTACGTTTGGGACTATGGGACGTTATCCTGGGAGATCCCCTGTTGCTATCTCTATGTACTGAGTTAATTCTTTCTGTGAATTCATTTTTCATTGACTGTTAGTATTTTAACTATACTGCCATAACTCATATTGTTTTACCTTGTGTTATATATATATATATATATATATATCTAGTAGGGCCTTGACATGATCTCGTCACTACTCGATCGAGGTTAGGCTTGGCACTTACTGGGTACCGCTGTGGTGTACTCATTCCCTTTCAAGCACATGTTTTTCATGTGCAGATCTAGGTTCTTCTTCTCAACAATAATTCCAGTGAGGCGAGTCGATCCAGAGACTTCGAGGTATATATTCCGCGTCCTCAAACCAAGAAGTCCCTCTCTATTCTCCCTTCAGTTATAGGCTTTTCCTTGCATTTTCTTCTTTATTAGACTTCTGGAGTTAGAAACATTATGCATTTCTTTAGCTTGTGATTCATGAGATTCTGGGTTTTGGGAGTGCTATGTTCAGTTCGAGCGTGTTATTATTGTATATGCCGAGTGGCATTTTAAAACTCTCTTATTGTCTTTATCTGTTAATTGTTGGTTTTGTATCTTAAATTCATTTTCAGCAAATTGTTAGGCTTACCTAGTCGTAGAGACTAGGTGCCATCACGACAGTTTACGGAGGGAAAACTTGGGTCGTGAAAAGTTGGTATCAGAGCTCTAGGTTCATAGGAGTCATGAATCACAAGCCGGTTTAATAGAGTCTCGTGAATCGATATAAAGATGTATGTACTTATCTTCGATAGGCTATGTAACTGTTAGGAAATTTCATTTCATTTGATTCCTTGTCGTTCGAGATTATTGATTTCAAAATTCTAAGCTTCTTTCTTCTATTCTCTCACAGATGGTGAGGACACGTGCTACCAAAGATGACGAGGTACCCATGCCCCCTACTAGAGCCGCTAGAGGTCGGGGCCGGGGTAGAGGCTGAGGAAGCACATGTGGTGCAGCTAGAGCACCCGTACGAGCTACTACAAAGGAGCCACCAACAGCTCCAGTTGGTGCCCAGGCGCCTGATACACCTACTACTACTACTACTACTACTATTTTAGCTCTCCATAAGACCCTTGCACAGTTCATGAGTATGTACACCACTCTAGCTCAGGCAGGGTTGATTCCTTTTGTTGTAGCCACATCTTAGGCAGGGGGAGGAGCATAGACTCCCGCCGCCTGTACCCTAGAGCAGCGGGTTCAGGTTGATCAAATCCTAGAGGTTATATTAGTATCGCATGTAGTCCTAGATCAGCCTGAGAATAGGGCAGCAGCTTCAGAGGAGGAGCAGCGGAAGCTTGAAAGGTTCAAGAAGTACAAGCCTCCTACATTCGGTGGTCTAGCATCAGAGGATGCTCAGGGATTTCTGAAGGAGTACCACCGTATCCTCCATAATATAGGTATAGCAGAGTCAAGTGGAGTTTCTTTCACTGCCTTCCAGCTTCGAGGGGCAGTCTATCAGTGGTGATGTACTTTTGAATTAGACAGTCCGGCCGAGGCATATTCCCTTACATAGACCCAATTTTCAGATATGATTTTGAGGGAGTATGTCCCTTATATCCTCAAGAACGCATGGCGCATGGAGTTTGAGCATTTGCGCCAGGGCACTATGACTATTTCGGAGTATACTGCCTCTTTCAGTAACGTGGCTAGGCATGCACCGGCCTTGGTTTCTACAATTTGTGAGAGGGTTTTCCGGTTTATTAAGAGGCTCATTCCCAAGCATCAGGTCTAACGTGGCCCGAGAGTTGGAGATAGATATTGCTTATCAACATGCAGTGATCATTGCAAGGAGAGTAGAGGGCATGCTTGCTCAGGATAGAGATGAGAGAGAGAGGCTAAAAGGTCTCGAGAGTTGGGCCATTATTCTGGTGCTCGTGCCTCAACTACAGTTCGTCATGGTAGGGATTATATAGTCACCTCGTTCATTCAGCTCTTCCAGCAGTCAATGGTATTCCAGCTCCTCCTACCTCAGGAGCCTTATTATGCACCTCTAGTATCTAGTCCAATAGACTTTGCCCGAGCCAATCATGGTAGCCACGCCCTCCCAGATCTTATTTTGAGTGTGGCGACACGTGTCATATGGTGAGGGATTGCCCTAGACTTAGGAGGGGTGCACCTCCATAGACTTCTTAGCCACAACGTGCTCCGTAGAGTTCCCAAGATATGATTACAGCACCAGTTGCCACCCTACCTGCTCAAGCATCTAGAGGTGGAGGTTGGGGAGGTAGAGGTCGCCCTAGAAAGGGAGGCCAGGCTAGATACTATGCCCTTCCTGCCTGTACTGAGGCTGTTGATTCCTATTCTGCCATCACAAGTATTGTTCCGGTCTGTCATAGAGATGCATCGGTTCTATTCGATCCAAGCTTCACTTATTCTTATGTGTCCTCTTATTTTGCCCCGCATTTGGGCGTATCTTAGGATTCTTTGAGTTCCCCTATTTATGTTTCTACTCCTGTGGGAGATTCTTTTGCTGTAGACCACGTTTATCGATCGTGTTTGATTGCTCTTAGAGGTTTTGAGACCAGAGACAATTTATTATTGCTCAGCATGGTAGATTTGATGTTATCTTGGGCATGGACTGGTTGACGCCCCATTATGCTATTCTTAATTTTCATGCCAAGATCGTGATGATGGCTATGCCAGGTGTACAGCGATTAGAGTGGAGGGGGTACTTTAGATCACATTCCCAATAGAGTTATTTCATTTATTAAAGCTCATCGAATGGTTGGGAAGGGGTGTGACGTGTATCTAGCTTATGTGAGAGATGTCAGTATTGATACCCCTACAGTTGATTCAGTCCTAGCAGTATGGGATTTCTTTGTTGTGTTTCCAGCTGATCTTCCGGGCATGCCACCCGACAGAGATATTGATTTTGGCATTGATTTGTTGTCGGGCACTCATCCCATTTCTATTCCTCCTTATTGTATGGCTCCTCCTGAGTTAAAGGAGTTGAAGGAGCATTTACAGGAATTGCTTGATAAGGGCTTTATTCGGCCCAATGTGTCACCTTGGGGTGCTCCTGTCTTGTTGGTGAAGATAAAGGATGGCTCTATTTGTATGTGCATTGATTATCGCCAGTTGAAAAAAGTTACAGTAAAGAATTAGTATCATTGCCTCGTATTGATGACTTGTTTAATCAGTTACAGGGTGCTCGAGAGTTTTCTAAGATTGACTTGCATTTAGGGTATCATCAGTTGAAGATTCGTGAGCCAGATATCCCGAAGACTGCTTTCAGGACTCGGTATGGTCATTACGAGTTCCTTGTTATGTCATTTGGGCTGACCAATGTCCCATCAGCATTTATGCATTTGATGCATAGTGTATTCTAGCCATATCTTGACTCGTTCGTCATTGTCTTTATTGATGACATTCTGGTGTACTCTCGAAGTCAGGAAGATCATGAGCAGCACCTGAGGAAAGTGCTTCAGACCTTGAGAGAAAATAAATTATATGCAAAGTTCTTGAAATGTGAGTTCTGGTTGGATTCCATGGCAGTCTTAGGTCATGTGGTATCGAGTGAAGGGATCAAGGTGGATCGGAAGAAAGTGGAAGCAGTGCAGAGTTGGCCCAGACCATCCTCAGCTACAGAGATCCGTAGTTTCCTTAGTTTGACGTGTTATTACCGTTGATTTATTGAGGGATTCTCATGTATTGAAGCACATATGACCAGGCTGACCTAGAAAGGTGCTCCGTTCAGGTGGATGGAAGAGTGTGAGGAAGAGTGTGAAGCACCGATGCTTTGAGTCACTGGGCGAAGAGTTTGGGGAGTTTAGATTATCTATCAGCACTAGAGAGGCCCATGGCGATGGATGTTCAAGCCTTAGCCAGCCAGTTTGTGAGATTGGATATTTCAGAGCCCTATCGGGTCCTAGCTTGTGAGGTGTCTCAGTCTTCCTTGTTTGATCGTATCAGAGAGCGTCAGTATGATGACCATCATTTCCTTGTCCTCAAGGATAAGGTTCTGCATGATGATGCCAGATATGTGACCATTGGTGATGACGAGGTATTGAGGATGCAGGGTCGAATATGTGTATCTAATCTTGCTGGGCTTCGGGAGTTGATATTGGAGAAGGCCCATAGTTCGCGGTATTCCATCCATCTGGGTACCGCGAAGATGTACTAGGATTTGAGGTAGCACTGTTGGTGGAGGAGGATGAAGAATGATATATTGGGGTTTGTAGCTTGATGCCTCAATTCTCAATAGGTGAAATATGAGCATTAGAGACCGGGTGGCTTTCTTCAGCAGATAGAGATCCCGGAGTGGAAGTGGGATCGTATCACCATGGACTTCGTAGTTGGACTCTCACGGACTTTAAGGAAATTCGATGCCATTTGGGTGATTGTGGATCGCCTGACCAATTCTGCGCACTTCATTCCTATGTGTACTACTTATTCTTCGGAGCAGTTGGCGAAGATTTATATCTGGGAGATTGTTCGTCTGCATGGTATTCTAGTTTCCATCATTTTAGATAGAGGTACTCCGTTCACATCACGGTTCTGGAGGGCCGTACAACATGAGTTGGGTACTCGGGTGGAGTTGAGCACAACATTTTACCCCCAGATGGACGAATAGTCTAAGCGCGCTATTCTGATTCATGAGGATGTGCTCCACGCGTGTGTGATGGAGTTTGGAGGTTCTTGGGATCAGTTCTTACCACTTGTTGAGTTTGCCTACAATAACAATTACCAGTCCAGCATTCAGATGGCACCGTATGAGGCTCTGTATGGTAGGCGGTGTAGATTTCTGATGGGTTGGTTCGAGCCGGGCGAGGCTATACTATTGGGCACAGACTTGGTTCAGGACACTTTGGATAAGGTTAAGGTGATTCAAGAGAGACTCCACATAGCCTAGTCCAGACAGAAGAGTTATACGGACCGGAAGGTTCACGATATTTCATTTATGGTTGGAGAGCGGGTCTTGCTTCGGGGTTTGCCTGTGAAGGGCGTTATGAAATTTGGAAGGAAGGGCAAGTTGAGACCAAGGTTTATTGGTCCCTTTGAGGTGTTTCGACGTGTTGGGGAGGTTGCTTTGAGGTTTCCTTACCTCCCAGCTTGGCAGGAGTTCATTTGGTATTTTATGTTTCAATGATCCGAAGATATCACAGCGATTCGTAGCACGTGTTGGATTTTAGTTTAGTCTAGTTGGACAAGGATCTATCTTATGTTGAGGAGCCAGTTGCAATATTGGATAGGCAGGTTCAAAAGCTGACGCCAAAGAGCATTGCATCAGTAAAGGTTCAGTGGCGGGGTTAGCCAGTCAAAGAGATGATTTGGGAGACTGAGCAGGATATCACAGCCGTTATCCTCATCTTTTCACCACATCAAGTATGTCTCTATGCTCGTTCGAGGACGAATGAATGTTTTAAGAGGGGGAGGATATAACGACCCGGCCGGTCATTTTGATAATTTACGCCCTAATCCCATATTAACTGCTTCCCCTGTGCCTTTTTCTGCTATTGTGATTTGTCGGGATGGTTCATCTTGAGTTTCAGAGTGTTTTGGGACACTGAGTCCCTAAATGAGAGTTTAAGTCATATAATTTGGACCGTAGTCGGAGTACTATAAAGACGGCTCCGGAATGGAATTCCGTCAATTCCGTTACCTCCGTTGGGTGATTTTGAGCTTAGGGGCATGTCTGGATTATGTTTTGGAGGTCCGTAGCTCGTTTAGGCTTGAAATGGCAAAAGTTGAATATTTGGGGTTTCGAGCTGATAGTGAAATTTTGATATCGGGGGGAATCCGATTCTGGAAGTTGTAATAGGTCCGTAGTGGTGAATGTGACTTATGTGCAAAATTTGGGGTCAATAGGACATGGTTTGGTTGGGTTCGGCATCAGATGTAGAATTTTGGAAATTCAAGTTCATTAGGTTTGGATTGGAGGGTAATTCGTGGTTTTAGCGTTGTTTGACTAAGTCGTATGATGTTTTATGATTGGTTGGTATGTTTGGTTGAGGTCCCGGGGAGCCTCGGGTGAGTTTCGGATGCTTAACGGATTTTGATTTCGACTTAGGCATTTTCTGAAGTTGTTGAACCTATTGTTTTTGCACCTGCGGATTTCGGACCGCAGGTGCGGTGCCGCAGAAGCAGCTGAATGGACCGTAGAAGCGGAAATGGACCAAGCATTAGGGACCACAAATGCGGTTAGGGAACTACAGATGCGAAATCGTAGATGGGGCTGCGGAACCGCAGATGCGACCCCAGCCCGAATAAGTGATTTCTGCTCCTGCGATGATTTTTCTGCAGGTGCGGTACCACAAATGCGGTAGACCCCTCGCAAAAGCGAGATCTCTTGTAGAAAAAGGGCCAAGTCGAGGGTTTTATCCCATTTCAATTTTGGGACTTTTGGAGCTCGGTGGGAGGCAATTTTGTGAGGTTTTTGAAGAGGAAATCAGTGGGTAACAATTCCTAACCCTATTTCATTTATATTTTATCAATCTATAGAAATTTTCTCAATCTGATCAAGGAATTTGAGTGGAAAAATGGGAATTTGGGGGAAAAGTTCCCCAATCGAGTTTTTAGATTTTGATCGGGTTTTAGGTGTCGGAATTGAATAATTTTTGGACGAGTGATCTCGTAAGTGAATGGGTGTTCTATATTGGTAATTTTTATCCGATTCCGAGACGTGGGTCCGGGGAGGATTTTTGGGCATTTTCCTATTTTCTTGTCTTAGTTTTAAATTCATTAGCTAAATTAGTTGCTTGTATCTATATTTATGTGTAATTGATCTGATTAGATTTAGGCCACTCGGAGTTGGATACTCGTGGCAAGGGCGTGATATCAAATTGGTTTTGAGCTAGTTCGAGGTAAGTGACTTGCCCAACATATGAATGCCGTGTACGTGAGGTGACGAGTGCGTACACGTTCTAATTATTGAAAAACCCCATTTTCATTAAGTAAATATCTATTTTTCATTTAATTGAGAAATACTAGCTTATGAACCCACCTATTTAGCTTAGGAAAGCATGCTTACGTCACTTAACTGCCTTATCTGCTTTAATTGTCTACCTGGAGTCTATGTAGCATGTTAGGATAGGAATTTCTTGCCTCTTTGATGAGAATTTGAATAGAACTGTATATTTCTTGTTGAGACTATTTTGTGTGTTGATTGGGTTATGTATTTACTTTAGCACTACAGAACGGTATTTCGGGAGATTCCCCTTCATGATTACTTCGGGACTATGGAACGGTATTCCAGGAGATCCCCCTGCACATTTATATTTGGGAGTACAGGACGGTATCCGGGAAGATCCCCATGTATTGGATATTTACTTTGGCATTACAAAATGGTATTCCGGGAGATCCCCGTACACATTTACGATTTGGACTACGGGACGATATCCCAGGAGATCCTCTGTACATTTACGTTTGGGACTATGGGACATTATCCTGGGAGATCCCCTGTTGCTATCTCTGTGTATTGAGTTAGTTCTTTCTGTGAATTCATTTTTCATTGACTGTTATCATTTTAACTATATTGTCACACTTCATATTTATTTTACTACGATATTTCATTCTGTCTTATTTCATTATATTTATACCAGTAGGGCCCTGACCTGATATCGTCACTACTCGACCGAGGTTAGGCTTGGCACTTACTAGATATCGTTGTGGTGTACTCATGCCTTTCCTACACATGTTTTTCGTGTGTAGATCCAGGTTCTTCTTCTTAGCCATACTTCCAGTGAGGTGAGTCGATCCAGAGACTTCGAGGTATATCTGCCACATCCGCAGACCTAGAAGTCCCTCTCTATTCTCCCTTCATTTATAGGCTTTTTCTATATTTTCTTCGTTATTAGACTTCTGTAGTTAGAAACATTATGTATTTCTTTAGCTTGTGATTTATGAGATTCCAGGTTTTAGGAGTGCTATGTTCAGTTCAAGAGTGTTACTATTGTATATGCCGAGCGGCATTTTAAACTCTTTTATTGTCTTTATCTATTAATTGTTGGTTTTTTATCTTAAATTCATTTTCCACAAATTGTTAGGCTTACCTAGTCGTAAAGACTAGGTGCCATCATGACAGTTCATGGAGGGAGAACTTGGGTCGTGACAAGAAGGGTTAGACAAAAAATTATGGCTATAAACTTTGATATTGTTGGCCTAAGTAAGTTTTGATGATTGACAAAAAAACACATTCATGAACTAGGTCCATACACAGTATACACAGGGCGCGGGCAGATTCAAGCACAAGGCATGCACATGAAGGAGATAAGCATAAGTGGTTAATTATGATATCTCCTGAACAAAAAGGTTGCATAATTGATAGGGAGCAGGACTCCTTACTTGAAGAGTTGAAGATAACTAGATCTCTTCCACCAAGGAAGAGTATAGCATTAGAACTCTAGTTCATTTTTACAGGTGACGCACAAACGCTGAAGTTAAGCAAGAATTGAGAGCAAACTAGCAAGGCATTTTGTAAGCAATTCTTGTATGATTCAAGTGTGCGAACCTGAAGTTACATAAACCAGATAGAAGAACCAGTTCCAAGTGTCTGTCTTTTATCTAATTCAATTGTAGTAGGACTTTTGAGTTGTACCTTTCAACTTTATCTATAAGTATTTGTACTAGGTACATTGAGTTGTAGCATTCAAGTTAGAGTTAACTTGAAGTTGTTTCAACAACTTGAGGCTGGTTTCCACAAAGGGTTAGAGGTAACCCTTAGGTTTACAAATTTTTTGTAAATTCTCTTTTTGGCTTAGTGATTTAGTGAAGTGTTGGAAATTTTTTTTACTAGATAGTAGGTCGTGGTTTTTTCATCTTTTGAGCTGGGTGTTTTCCACGTAAAAATACTTGCGCTTTTTACTTTCTGTACTTATTATTCCGCAACTGTAATGTAAGGAACACATACAAGAACCAGGTCCTTCGATAATCCAGTGCATGCAAATATTTAACTCCACACAAATCATCATCCTCTTGTGTGGTATTAAAGTATAAAACATCAATTGGTATCACAACAGGTTATCCTTGAAGAGGCTAACATCTTCGGAATAGATCAAGATGAATGCACTACCTGGAAACTATAAAGAGCAAAACACCACTAGGCCACCACTTTCCAATGATCACTAGTATTGCCTATGGAAGGAGAGGAGAAGAGATCACATGAAGATGACTAAAGGATGCTTCAAATGTTGTAAAAAACCCACATGATCAAGAACAGTCCTATGTGGGAAGTCGAGTGGAAAAAGGAGAGATCAAAAAGAGAAACAAAAAAGAAGGAACATGTTCATGATAAAGATAGACTATTAGAATTGTTGCTAACTTTAATTGATGAATCTAAGAATATAAGTTATGAAAAAGAATAGTTGTCAAAGGATTGTGTCATTTTGAAAGCAAAGTGCAAGAACCTGGAACTTAGGGCTTGTGAAATTGAAAATGAAAATGTCGTGTTGAAGAACCAGGTTCATGAACTTGACACATCTGTCCTAGAACTTAGATCTAAAAATCTAAAACTAGAAATCGGAGCAGGTAAGGATATAGCTAGTGACACACAACTCTTACTAGAAAAGGATCTAGGAAAGGTGAAAGATGAGCTATATAAAAGGGATGAACTGGTAGGAACCTTGAAAGAGGACTTGACTAAGGTTAAGCATGAGCTAGATATAACATGTAAATGGAACAGGTCCTCTAATGCACTTTCATGGATAGAAGAACATTATAGTAGCAATAAAAAGGGACTTGGCTTTGGGAACTCTGCACCTAAATGGGATCCCAAAAGCAAGTACCTCACACTCCCTAAGAATAAAATTTGCATGCACTATGGTAATACTGGCCACTATAAGAGTGAATGCACTGCAAAAGAAAAGGCAAGTCATAAGAACAAAAATTTTGTTCAAGGAAAAAATAGGCTGCCAAGTTGGGCTAAAAAGAATTTGATTTATCATTTTGCCTATAGAAAAGGACCCAAACTAGTTTGGATTCCTAAGACTAACCCACGATTTATTTTTGCAGGCCCAAGTGAAGGAGAGCAGCCAAATATGGTACATGAATAGTGGCTACTCAAAGCACATGACAGGAAGCAAGTACCAGTTCCATTCACTTTAGGACCTTAAAGGAGTTAATGTCTCCTTTAAAAATGAATAAAGGTGAGATCATTGGGGTTGAAAAGGTAGGAAAGTCTAATTCTCTTTATATTGAGAATGTCTACCTGATAGATGGACTGAAGTACAATCTAATAAGTGTATCGCAATTGTGTGATAGAGGTAACATGGTAGCTTTCATCTCTACAAAATACTGTGTGATAAATTTTACCACTGACAAGATAGTTTTGTAGGAAAAAATAGTAAATAACATATATGTAGTGGATCTGGCCATACTTTCAGATAATGAACTCACTTGCTTTAGTGTGTTGGACAATGATCCCCTCCTTTGGCACAAGAGACTTGGACATGTAAGTTTAAGCCAACTCAACAAACTAGTCTCCAAAGACTTAGTGATAGGGCTGCCTAACATTAAGTTCAAGGAAGATAAAGTTTGTGAGGCTTGTACAAGGGGGAAGCAGGTAAGATCCTCTTTTAAAAGTAAGAAAATGGTAAGTACTACAAAGTCGATGGAACTGGTTCATATGGATCTGTGTGGACCAATGAGGATAATGTGCAAAGGTGGTAAGAAATATGTTATGGTGCTTGTTGATGATTGTTCTAGATTTAATTGGACACTGTTTTTAACATCTAAAGATAAAGCATTTGACATGTTCACTTCATTTGTTAGAAAAATACAGAAACAACTAGGTAATCAACTTGCATTAATTAGGTCTGATAATGCTAAATTTTTTGAATTTTGGTATGAGTATGGCATATATCATAATTTTTTTGATCCTAGAAATACACAAAAAATGGAGTAGTTGAAAGAGAGAATAATACCTTGGAGGAAATGTCTAGGACTATGTTACTTGCTAGTAAATTGCTTCATAGCTTTTGGGCAGAAGTTGTGAACACTGCATGCTACATCATAAATAGGTGCATGACTAGACCTCTTGTTGAGAAGACTCCCTGTGAGTTATTTAAGGGGGAAAACCAAATATATCCCACCTTAGGGAATTTGGATGCAAGTGTTTTGTGCACAATAATGGAAAAGACTCCCTAGGTAAGTTTGATACTAGAAGTAATGAGGGAGTATACTTGGGATATTCTTCACATAGTAAAGCTTATAAGATTTATAACAAAACAACTATGTGTGTAGAAGAAAATGTACATATGGAATTTGATGAAACTAACATTCTTTTTGAGAGGCAGGAACATGAAGATGAAGCAATTGGGCTGGTAAGAAACTCAAACGAAACCACAGTCTAGACTGAAACTGCACTAGAGGAAAGAACGGGTGATGGAACAGGTCCTTCAACCTAGGGCAACCTGACATAGGGAACTGAATAGAGATGAACTAATCCTCAAACCTCGAGGGAACCTATCCATGAACCTGTTCCTCAGCAATAAAACATCTAAGGGAAACCAGCTAGTTGTGAAACCTTACAAGTATTAAAATTCTCATCCCATTGGGAACATAATCACTGATCCGACCTCTGGATCAAAACTAGATCTTTTTGAAGAACCTATGTGCTTTTGATACTTTTTTATCTGTTATTGAACCTAAAAATGTTACTGAGACTTTGCAGGATGCAGACTAGGTGAATGCAATGCAAGATGAACTCAACCAATTTGAGAGAAGTTAAATTTGGCATCTGGTACCATGACCCAAGGACAGATCAGTAATAGGCACTAAATGGGTCTTTAGAAACAAACTTGATGAGGATGGAATAGTTACTAGGAGCAAGGAAAGATAGGTGGTTCAAGGATATAGTCAAGAGGAGTTCATAGACTATGATGAGACTTTTGCTCCAGTTGCAAGGTTGGAAGCAATTAGACTCCTTATAGCCTTTGATGCTTACATAGAATTCACTCTACATCAGAAGGATGTCAAGAGTGACTTCCTCAATGGCTATCTAAAAGAAGAAGTGTTTGTCAAGCAACCTCCTGGCTTTGAAAGCAAGAAATGTCCTGATCATATGTACAAGCTTGACAAGGCACTTTATGGGCTCAAGCAGGCTCCAACAGCATGGTATGAAAGATTGTCTAAATTCTTGCTTGAGCATAGCTACAAGAGAGGTAAAATTGACAATACTTTGTTCTTGAAAGAAAAAGGTAACGATCTCTTAGTAGTTCAGATATATGTTGATTATATAATTTTTGGAACAATTACAGATAGGTTAAGTAAAGAATTTTCTAAGCTAATGGGGAGTGAATTTGAAATGAATATGATGGGTGAGCTTAATTTCTTTTTAGGCCTACAAATTAAAAAAATTCAAATAAAACTATGATCCATCAACAGAAGTATGTGAAGGAGTTGCTTAAAAGTTTTAAAATGGAAGATTCCAAAAAAATTGACACTCCTATAGCAACAGCCACAAAATTAGATATAGATGAACATGGTTCATCTGTTGATCAGAAGATGTATAGGGGAATGATTGTCTCTTTGTTATATCTTACTGCTAGTATACTTGATATTATTTTCAGTGTAGGACTTTGTGCTAGATTTCAGGTAAATCCAAAAAAGTCTCACTTGACTGCTATCAAGAGGATCTTGAGATATCTAAATGGCACCGCTGATAACTGCCTAGGTTATCCAAAAGGTAGTAATTTCAACTTATTAGGATATGTAACTTTAGCAACCGTTTTTCTGATCCCTAAAGCTCGATCTCACAAAAAAGTTATTTTTATCAATAAATGTCAAATTGCTATATAAAAAAGTTATCAATTATAGTGTTAACATCCCATGATGTTATATAGTTTCAATATTTGCTCAACACCTTAACAAAAAAACTTAGCTAACATCCTGAGCTAGACTATGATATCATGTTTTTCATAACATTCCTAGCAAAATAATAATGAGCTTGTGTTTCTTCTAAACTTGCATCTTGACTTGTAGCTTCAATCTTCAAAACATGTAAGTACAAAATTTTGAATAGACAATGAATAACTATTGGTAACATAATATATGTAAATTTACACTAGCAATGGTTAAACCGCTTACCCCAAAAGCAGTCTAAATTCATCAGGTCTTATCCAGCAACATCAACAAGGCTACAAGAATATGAGAAAATTAATTAGAAAAGTTTTGGAACGATAAATCATACTTCCTCAGTTGAGGCTTGACACTCATAAGTAGGGTGTCCTCTTCCACATATGTCACATGCAACATGAGTCTCATTATGTATCGAAGCTAAGGTCAGCTTCCTTATTTCTTTTGTCATGGCATCAAGATGTACCTGCACAGATGTGTTAGGATCAATTTGGTGAACACCAGTTGATCTTCTTCTTTCAGCAATCTCAGAGGGCCACTAATTTGCATCTTCAGACAACTCATCAAGTATAGTGACTATGTCTATTGGAGTCTTTTTTCATCAACGGGCCTCCAGCTGCATTACTCAATGTTCTCCGTGAGGTCGGTGTGATAACACTAGTGCAATTTGTATGACCAAGAACCTAGTACATCACAAAAGAACTAAGCACATAAATGTTATGCATCACTTTTTGAGGGACAATCATGAGAAAGGTTTGATTACTGTGGAATTTTGTTCTACTGGCAAGCAAATAGGTGATATCTTCACAAAAGCTCTACGTAGAGATCACTTTGAAAGGAACATGTTAGAATTAGGGATGATTAAGATCACCTAAGTAACCAGTTCTAACTCAATAATTGGTTAGATAATTTGTGAATTTTATAAATAATTAGATTAGATTTTGTCACAACCAAACTGGAGGATCATGACTAGCACCCGGGCCATACTTGCCGAGCACCAACGTACATTTTATCTAACCTTCCTTATTATCTTTAAGGGCCGACGAGATCATTATAAATGGTATATATGGATCATGAACAACAAACAATGAAAGATAACAGAATAAACATACCTAACTGAGATGACAAGAATACTAAGAAACTACATATAAGGTACGAGCTACCACGCTCCCATGAAAGACTATACAACAAAAATCAGCCTACAAGGCATACCAAACTATACATGAGTCGACACTTGTCTACGAGCCTCTAAAGGAGCATAAGTGCTGCAACATTGTCGAAATAGGGCCCAACATACCCATAATATCTATAATAAAAATGCATACCAAGACCACGGCAAGTCCGGAGAAGGGATCTCGCCAATAACCGTTGAACTGGGAAGCCTACTATGGTAGGGGAGCTACGTCTACCTTTCTATCAGGACCTGCAGCACGACATGCAACTTCCACAAATATAAAGGACGTCAGTACAATTAAAGTACTGAGTATGTAAGGCAGGAAGGCATAAGTAAGAACAGTAATGCAAACAGGGATAGAAAATATACAACATGTAACATCTGGATACCTCTGAGGGCTACTGACATGAAATGCGTGATACATACATATATATACATAAACTTTTAAAGCGTACACCTTTATAGACATCATCATCATCATATCGTACCCAGCCATAATAGGCTCAGTAAAACGTACCCGTCCACGTGGAGCTCGATAAAACCCAACTGATTAGTGGTTGCCCAATAGGTGTCGTACTCGACCAACTATACCGCAGGTAGAAAAGAGTAATATATATATATATATATATATATATATTACTCGACCGACTATATATATATATATATATAATGCATGCAGGACTCATTGGAATCATATTCTGAACCTTTCGGAATGACGTAAGGTCGATATTCTCTATACACATTATTAGGAATAACTCTTCATCAAGAATCTTATAAGAATCAGGAAATACCAACAACAATGATAACATAAGAATAATAGAAGAAACCTCAACAACAATTGTTCCATAAGAAGGGAAACAATGTAAGTACTGCTAGCTTCTAAGAGTAGAGTACCTTTATAGCTCGTTCATTGTATTATGTACAATCGATGTCATGCAAAAGAAGGAAAGGGATAGCTTCACATACCTTGTATATGTACTACCCAACCTCAAGCTATGCAAATGTCACGACTCCTTAGTCTACAATAAGAGAACTGACACTATCGTTATCGTTTAAGCGTCGTAACTATTATGTATCGACCACAACCTATTTTATGATGAAGCAGACAGCACCTACCCTATATATATGACTTAACACAAGTCAAAACAATCACCAAACAGCCCAACATACCCCTATCACTTCATACACAACACGACAACCATAATAGTGTCAAACTACCCGATAATGTTACGACGAACGACCAGAAAACAACCATGCCATTATGTGGTGTTTCTCCACACCCTTTCTCCTCTAAAATCCATAAAAATAGTAGCAAAAGAGATAACCCAATAGCAATACGAAACAGTATACAAAAAAGTCCCACAAGTTCAGCAACTCAAAATTAATTTTTCAGTTTACTTAAACACATTTTGACTTGTCTTTTCTTTCAAATTGAGAAACATAACCAAAAGTACGTAATTATACATCTTATACAATAAAAAAGCCATGAATTCAACTTAAAAATAAGTTCACAACCAGCCAACCATGACGCAAGAACAAACAACATACCACTCTTTCGAAACTCACTAGGTCTATTCTTTACGATCGAGTTACAACTCGCAAATGCATATATAATGGAAGGAGAAGCATAACCTTACCTTGTCTGAGTATAACCCATGAAACCTGGTCCTTCATCAAAAATTAGTTCCTCAACGTGGCTAAAAAGGAGAAAGAGAAACTAGCAAGCTGTCCGGACTTTTCAGCATTAGAATCACGTCGTAACACCTGAAATACCCTAGGGTTTGTGTGAGATTTTTGGGGAGGAGTTGCAGGGGTTCAATTTGGTTTTCAAGGTCTAAAATATGGGTGAAATAAATGAGTTGATACGCCCTTAAAAGTCCCCTCTTGTCCAACTTTGGAGCTTTTAATTGAGTCCTCTCATTTTGGCAAATAGGTGATACACCTACTTGTCAACTACAAATCTGCGTAGTCTCGCAAAAATGTGAATATCTCTATACTCCAAGATCATATTGACGAATGGTTTAATGCGTTGGAAACAAGACTCATAGATCTTCAATTTGGTGGATAGATCAGCCCGTAATTCCAAGTAAAATGGGAGAAAAACTTAGTAATATTTGACCTAAAGTTTAAGTAAAATTATGAACATAAGTTGAGACAACTTTTGTCGACTTTGTTTCATAACTCGTTTGACTTGAAGACTTATGTTTACCGTGAAAATGGTAACAACAATTAAATTTTTAAATGGGACTGTAAAAATACGTGATCTATTCCTGAGCTAGTTGTTAAAGCAATTAATGCTAAGAGCGTAAAGTATAAAGATAAAATACGAGTTAAGGCGAGTTAGTAATCGAACCAAAGGGGAATGTTGCCCGAGCTTGGAAAAGGTCGATGGGACCTCGGGGTCGGCATTGGTATCGATTTCGGACTATCGGGGATGGTCGAGGATGGAATAATAGTTAAAGATGCAATTAGATAGTGCTCTTTTTGGCTAATATTAAGCTATGGAATGAAGAATAAATTAAGAGGCAATGGATACGGGGGTGGCCTCGGGCCAATACCAAGTGATAAAAATAATGATTGGAGGCAAATAACTTTGAGCCAAGGGGAATAAGCAATATTTTAGAGAAGAGAGGGAGAGAAGATATTATTGCACTTGAATAGGATAGTTGGAGCTCTGCCTTACAAGGTGTTGGTGACCCCCTTTTTATAGAAAGGGGGCGCCGAAACTTAGTACAAAAGTACTTAACATGACAAAAAAGAATGCGATGTGACAACCCATTAGTTTTATGTAGTAAGAGGGCTGGTGTCGAGTCGCTTGGATAGATTTGATCAACCCCAGGTGCATTCCTCGGGGAATTCCTGCGCTCGTCCGGGTCTCAAACAATGTTTACTCTTGGCAGGGCATCGACAAGTTTCGAAGGAAGTGACCGACCCGAGATCCCTTATTTCTGGGGTCACTCTCCGAAGCATTATGTCAGGGTGAAATCGGTTCCCCGATTTTCACCGCACACAGATAGTCTCCGCGTTTCTTGGATGGAAGTGATAATAAACGGTATAGACATACCATTCCCTGATCTCTTGTAGCTGCATTATGTTGATGGTGCAGCCCTCTTCTGACAGGTATCGAGGTATTTTGCCTTTCCGCTTCTTCGGGATTTTTGAAATATCACGAGCCCTAGAGTCATATCGTTGCTATCAGTTCATCTTCTATGATCGCATTGATTGTGCCTGCTATTACATTTTTTGAGGGCGGTAATGGTGCCATCAGTTGTTCTGCCCTCCCTATAAATGGGGCTCCTTGTGGCTGGCTCTTCTACCTAAACTTTCTCTGATACCTATATCTCCTTCCTTTTCTGCCATCTTGAAGTTCCGCTATTTTGTTGTGTTCAAGGCCCCAAGCATCAAGAATTTATGCCATATGCGCCTTGACTCCTTTTTTGATCTCTTTTTGGTTGGGCGGAGCTGTGTCACCGTGATGTTGTTGTTGTTGTTGTTTCCATTGTTGTTGCTGCTGCTGCTGCTGCAGTCGTTTCCAGATCGAGGCAATGAGGTAGATGGCCGATTTCTTCTGACCCTAGGGGGTATTTTTCGAACGATGCATCGCTGTGTAGGAGGGGGCTCGAATTATACACCGCTGCTCACCCTCTTCCCTTGGCTCGGCGCATTACTCCCTTTTTGGATTCTTGGGGGGTGTGGCGGTGGTTCCTGCTGGCTGTTGCTTCCCGGGCCGAGGCAACATCTCAAGAAGTGGCTTGGCGGGATTGGTTTTGGCGGGCTTCACAACAACCAGATTTTTCACCCAGCCGCTTCTTGTCTCCTTCCCTCACCTCTCTTCCTTTCGAAGATGCCATTCTAAGGAAACAAGGTTGAGGTCTCCGAGGGCCTCGGACTTGGGAGGTATTGACTTTGAGGTCATATGCCCGAGGGGATGACAACAGAGATGTCGCATTAAAAAGTAGGCTAGAGCCTTAGGCTTTTGTTGTCTGCATATCTTTGGATTTCTTTTTTGCATGATGATTCCCTTCGCGGGCTTTTGTAATCATATGTAAGGACCCCTCGAGGCCCGTTGTTTGTCAATTTCTTATGAATATGAACAAGCCTTTTCAAACTTCTGCTTTCCTTACTTTGCTTTGTTTCTGTATGCCCTCATGCTTTTTGAGGATCTTTGAATGCCCTCTTTTATTTGCTGACCGTCGACATCTTTCTTAAGTGCGAGCATTTGTTCCGAAAAGTCCGGGCTATCGGGGCCCCCGAATTGTTTGGAGATTATGCATTGAATTTCGAGGCCTTCGGGGATGTTATTCCTGATGAAGGTCATCTTCGGGTACCCGGGGGTCCCTGTTGATCTCGATGTATATAACCCTTTTTAGAATGTACAGGATTGACTGAGTTTGTTTGTATTTGGGTGCTTCGTGGAGCTTTCGATTGATAAACTGGCTCTACGTAGGGTTTCTCGTGTCCCGACCCAGAATAAGACCAGTAACATTCGGCCGCCGGACCTTTACCGTGAAGGCGTGGGTGGTGTTTTTGTTCTCCATAGCAGCCTTTGAGGGGAGGCTCGACCGAGGGCTGGCGGTTTTTTAGGGGTGCCGACGGCTGCTTCTCGAACGCAGTTTCTGGGCAGAGATCTGCCTGCATTAGGATCATCCAGATCGACATCGGGGGATTATTCCGTATGAGCGTATGTTTAAGATGCAACTATATTTGCTAGCTATCTTCCTTTAGCGGAGGCTGCTGATCTTGTGTTTACGAAGGCGTTGTTGGCCTTTCGGGGCTTTATCTTAACATGATGGAGGCTTCCGGGGTTACTGGCACACCGACGTCGGGTGCGATGCTGATGGTTGGTGCCTTTGGTAGTTTTTGAATTTGTCGTCGTTCTTCTTACATGCAATGTTAGGCTGCTTTCACTTCCTCGGGGGTCGTCAGAATCTGCCTTTAATAACTGCTTTATTTGGGGAAGGTAGAGACTGGGCTCGGGCGAATCGTTCCTCCCAGGTGTTGCTGCCACACCTTCAAAACCTTTGTCAGTTGTTTGAAGGGGTGAAAGGATGTCTTTCAGGTTGTACGGCCTGCACTTTGCAGGCTTTATCTATGATGATGGCGAATTCAGAAGATGTCCTTTCCTTTCTCCATCGCGGGTGTTGTTGGTGTGGGATGGTCTTTTGGGAGTGTGAATGGCGAGCTGTACTCCGTACCGGATAGGGAGGGCGGTACCAAGGTATGTGTGTATGCTGCCTTTGTCCTGCCTTTGTATACCCGAGGTAACCCTTTCCCTTTTCGTTTGTGCCGTTTACAGATATCGGGAGGTTCCCTGGGACGGGACAATATTCTTCCGAAAAGGGGAAGGAGTCATCGGCTTCCAGGCCAAGTGATGATGGCGATAAGAGAGATCGACACCCGTGGTGTGATGGAGCCTTAAGTGGTGCTGGTCGGGCTTACCTTTCCGAGGAAAGGGCGTCGCCTAAGTCTGCTGCTCCCGCAGCGCCCGATTCCCAACTGATGGTTCCTTTGAGAAAATATGTTATATCCGGGGTCGGTTCTTCTTAGGCCTCAGGGGAAGGACCAACAGGAGTGTGTTCCGTCTTCGAGGAAGTCCATCGGCTTCACTTTGTGGTGAGTTTTATGTATAGTTCCCTTGTATCCTGTGTCCTCCTTCCTCTATTGAATCTACCTCATGCAGGCCTGTGATAGTCTCAGGTCTGAGCTATTTCGTCAAGGGGCCAAGCTTCAGAAAATTCTGGGTGAGGGCAAATCTCTCGGGCTCCTTAGCGAGGAGAAGGAAGTTGAGCTGCAGCGTTGGCGATATGAGGCATATCGGAGCTCAAATTATGAGAGCTATTTGATGGAGCAGGTAACTTCTTGTAGTGTGTGCTTCACCACCTTCTAACCTTAAGGCTAATCCCCCTGCCATATCAGTTGCAGAAAAAGTCGGAGGCCTTGGAGTACCTCAAGGGCGACGTCAATCGCATCTGAGTTGCTTGCGAGGAGCTAAGAGCTTAGGTGCAGGCTTGAGCTTTAGAGGAGATGAGCACCTCGGCTAAGGTCCCTCCCTTCGAGGCTCAACTCAGCTTGACTTATGACAACTCCAAAGTTCAAGCGAACATGATTGGGAGACTTGAATCCGATCTCTCGAAGGTCAAAGCTGAGATAATTAGTGCCTGGGTAGAAGCAGCATTAAGCCGAACCAGGGCTGATCGTGAAATGGCTATTCATATGAAAGATGCTGCTGATGCCCAAGCTGAACTGAAACGAGCCCTCAACCGAGAGAAGAGGATAGAGGAATACGTTCACCATAGGTCCCGGAGAGAGGTACTTGAGAAGGTCAGTGCAAGGGGCTTCGTTTTCTTGAGGGAACTGGCTCGAGAGAGGGAGGACGAGCGTGTCGCTCGGTTACTTCTTGTTGACGTTGTGGAGGGCAAATTTGACAAGCTGTAGATCTTTGGTGCAGAGTGTAGATCTTGTCGTTTTGTTGCTTTGTCTCTGACATACGTAGAACATACCTGTAGATGTAGAATGCGCCCTTTTTGCGCGTGTAATATATAAGAAAGAATTTGAAGCTTTATTTCTTCTCTCTCTTTTTCTTTGTTGTTGCTTCCGATCGGTCAGGCCGATTTTGGTGTTTGGCGAGGTCCTCATAGATTCGAAATGGGTAGGATAGACCCGGGGGTCCTTCAGTGCGATCCTTGACGCGAGCAGGTGCTAGGGCTTTTGTGCCTGGACTGGCCGCTTACGCTTAGTCCCCAAGTTGCATGGTGGCTCGCGCTTCAATCGACCATCAGGCTCTTTCCTGCCTTCGTGGGCGAATGATGATGGCTTTTGTGCTTTTGGGTCGAAGTGACCTTATGGGCGCTTGGTTCGGAGGTTTACTCGGCTGGCGATAGTGACATTCATGTCGTGCCCTTAGGCATATTACAGCTTTTGGGTCCAGTCTCTGAGTCGTATTGCGATTCAAGCTGTAATCGACCAGTATATTTCCTTCAGTTTTTGGTTGGCGACAGTGGTGTTCATGTCGCGCCTTTAGCCACATCGCAGCTTCTAGGTCTAGTCTCTGAGACGCATTGCGATTTGAGTTGTAATCGACTAGTAAATTTTCATGATTCGTTGGCCAGCAATAGTGGCATTTATGCCGTTTGGTCATTTGAGACCTTTTAGTTTGTGGCCAGGAGGCTTTGCATAGTTAACTATTTTGGATTCGGTCTCTAAATCGGGTTACGATTCGAGCTCATTTTAATCCTCAAGTTGTCAAGATTTTTTAGCTGGCGATAGTGGCTCTTACGCTGTTTGGTTGTAGAGACCTTTCAATATGAGGCTCGTAGGCTTGCATAGATGGCGACAATGGCTCTTACGCTATTTTTGCCCGTGGGCTTTTTGTAGGCTTTGATTCCGCTCTTTAAGTTTTTTTTATAATATTTTTGCCTCACTCGTCATCGGTTCTAGAGGAACCTTGATTTCAAGTCATTGTCGACAATGTTTCGAGCACCTCGTAAGGTTCATAGCTTGTAGGTCGAGTAGATCGACGCTCTTGCGTTTTGGAGCCGACGTTGTTGGAGCTCGGTTTTGCCTGTAGAGGGAAGCCTGTTTTAACCGGTTCTTTTCGAAGTATATTCGGAGTATAGGCCTGCAATTTTTTAGCGACAGTCGGGCGTCCCCTAGCCGCGTTATTTTGGCTGTGTCAGTCTTTTTGACTGTAGTCATATACGTTTGGCCGTAGCCATTTTTGATCCTTAGTAATAGTTTAGGCGTCTACATCAAGGGTATGCCCTTTAGGGATTCTTACAAATGCGATGTATTGCCCAAACTTCGGGATTTTTCATGCCTGTTGAGGTCTTACAGTTTGTTATGCTTGTTGAGATCTTATAGTTTGTCATGCCTGTTGAGATCTTACAGCTCGTAGAATAGATCTGGTTATACCGAGGTTGCCCGCTAGGGTCTTACAGTTTTGGATTTTCTAGTGCATGGAGATTGGCGACAATTTCCGAGTTATCAGGTCTGTTTAAGCTTGAATACCGTTTCTCATGAACTTGGAGTTTGCATTATAAGGGCTTTGTGAGCCTGGAGTTCTGACCCTGGAGTCGTGTAGGCGCTGATCTGTTCAAGTCTCTGAGAATCTCGGGAAGTATTTGGCGAAGAGGTTTCTGTCAAGAGTATACTGCGACTTTCTCCTTTTGGGAGATATTTTCCGATCCATTGGTGCAATACATGTGTTGTTGTGCTGAGTCGACCTATTTTTGGTCGAGTGTGGCGATTTTCATGTTGCCTTACTCCGAGAAAGAGCCTTTCTCTTTTTTATGGAAAAAAGGATATTTTTTTGATTGCCCGATACAATAGTACATATTTTCGCTCAGGCGGGACCTGATTACATCGACTGTTTGGACCTATGCATCATCTCCCCGTAGGAGCCTCTGCTTCGGCATTTTTCTATCTCCTTTGGATTGGGTGACTTCTAGGGGGAATGTCCCTCGCCTCTTGCAAGTTGGCCGTAAGGGTGTCTTCGATTAATTCTGTGGAGTTTTCCACTTTAAGCAACTTTGTATCCGTTCCCTTGTTAAAAACCTTGCTGGTAAAAACCCTTCTTTTTTGGGATGAAAAACTCGATCGAAGGAAAAGAGTGCAACGGGCGTGCTTTGGGGGTCTCGAGGTCTCTCGATATTGTTAGTGTCCCAGTATCTCGGATTGGGTGCCTGCATGAGGGTTAGTTCTTAATCCGAAATAAAACAAAAGGAATAGATGTACCTTAAGACGAGGCAGGCTAGTGGCACCTTGGGTCAGCTTATTACAACCGCCCGAAGGCAGACACGTGATGCAGATTTCTATTTTGCGTTGTCAAACCCGATAGGGATTGAGATCTGATTCACCCATTGGCTTTTTCGGGAGCGGAGGTACGGGTGCTGGTAGTACATCGTGTACTGCGAATATTTCCATTGCCGTATATTATTCCCCATAGATGGTTTTGATCCCGTCCTTTGTCGGGAATTTTATCATCTGATGGAGAGTGGATGGTACCGCTCTCATGCAGTGTATCCACGGTCGCCAAAACAAGGCGTTATATCTCATATCTCATTCAATGACATGGAATTTAGTGTGCTGGGTTGTGCCGGCCACGGTAATTGGAAAGGTGATTTCTCCTTTCATTGTTTCGCTCCCCATGTTGAACCCATTAAGGACCCGAGTGGCGGGCACGATTCGTTTAGTTAGCCTGAGCTGTTATACCACCCTTGACCTGATAATATTGGCCGAGCTAGCTAGATCCACGAGTACACGTTTTATCTGAAAAGAATTCACTAGAAAAGAGATTACCAGGGCGTCATTGTGGGATTGAGACAGAGCCTTGGTATCTTCTTCGCTGAATGTGAGGGCATCTTCGGGGATATATCCCCGAGTCCATTTTTCCATGGTGATGGATATTTTTGTTTTCCTCATCATGGGCTCCTGCGGGGTATCGGCGCCCCCATGATCATGTGGATGATGTGTTGTGGCTCGTTTGCCTCATTTTTCTTGGTTGCCTCCCTGTCCCGAAACTGATTTTTGGCTAGATCGCTAAGGAATTCCCGAAGATGCCCTTTGTTGAGTAGCTGGGCCACTTCTTCCCGTAGTTGATGGGAATCCTCGATCATGTGACCTTGTATGTTGTGGAACTCGCACACTAAGTTGTAATTTCTCTGCGAAGGGTCCGACTGTATTGGTTTGGGCCACTTGGCATCCTTGATTTTGCCGATAGCGAACACGATGTCTGATATGTCGACGCTGAAGTTGTATTTTGATAAGTGGGGCATCTTCATCAGTGCCATGTTTCGATCGAACCTCGTTCTGTTTACGAGCCCCGAGGGTCCTGCCCTCGATCTATCCTCTGATCATTGCGGGGTAGGTTGCGCCTCGGGGCATTCCTTCTGTCTTCGAGGTACGATTGGTACCTTTCTTTGTTTGGTTTCGTCTTTTTTGCTAGGAGTTTGTTTGGGTATACTGAGCCCGAAGGGGCTCCCAGTCGGTCATCCTCGGCCCTGATCTTTGGCTGGTATTGGTTATGAACGTCCGACCAGGTCACAACTGGGTATTCGATTAGATTTTGTTTTAGCTATTTCGAAGTTGTCGAGCTTCGTTTGTTCAGGCCTTGGGTGAAGGCCTGCACCGGCCAGTTGTCGGAGACTGGTGGCAGCTCCATCCGTTCCATCTGGAAGCGGGATACAAACTCCCGCAACATCTCGTTCTCTCTCTACCTGATTTTGAAAACGTCGGATTTCCTCGTTGCTACCTTGATGGCTCCGGCATGTGCTTTCACGAAGGAGTCTGCTAGCATGGCGAACGAATCTATGGAGTTGGGAGCCAAGTTGTGGTACCACATCTTGGCCCCCTTCGAAAGAGTTTCTCCAAATTTTTTCAGCAACACAGACTCAATCTCGTCACTTTTTATGTCGTTGCCTTTTACTGCGCAGGTGTAAGTAGTGACATGTTCATTAGGGTTGGAGGTGCCATTGTATTTAGGGAGTCCCGACATTCTGAACTTTTTCGGGATGGGTTTCGGGGCCGTTCCTCAGGGAACGTCCTTTGAATGAACTTCTTTGAATCCAAACCTTTGAGGACTAGGGGCGCACCTGGGATCTGGTCGACCCTAGAGTTGTAAGTCTCGACTTTTTTATCATATGATGCAATCATTTTCTCACCTGATTCGATCCTTTTGGCAAGGTATTCGAGCATTTTCACGATGGCGGGATCAGCCACTAATCTGTTGTTGCTCGACCTTTTGAGTACTCGCTCGGCGGGAGGAGCCGTCTTTGGTGCCGCTGTGCTGGGGGTTCTTGGGTGGCTTTGTAGCTGAGCGATGGTTAGTTGTTGTGCCTATAACATCTCAAAAATAGCATGAAGACTAACTTCTTGTTCTTCCCGGGCCGGGGTTTTTTGTGCTTCTTGTTGGTCGCTATGTCGTATGCTCCTGTCGGTGTGAGAAGTTTCGTCGACTTGTTGTGCATCCTGTGAATTTGCGTCTGCTAGGATTGGTCTGAGAGCGATATCAGGATTCCGTGGAGGTGCTCCAGCGGCTGGGATAGCCACACCATTTTCCCCGTGATTTCGAGGTTGTTATTCTCAACTCTGTTTACCGAGCCGAACATTTTGGCATGAAATCAAAGGATCTTGGACAAGAAAAAGTGTGAAAGATAATGTATGTTTGTGTGATGAAACCAGCAAGAAAATAATCACTATTATTTTTAGCCCCACGGTGGGCGCCAAACTGTTTACCGTGAAAATGGTAACAATAATTAAATTTATAAATGGGACTTTAAAAATATATGATTTATTCCCGAGCTAGTTGTTAAAGCAGTTAATGCTAAGAGCGTGAAGTATAAAGATAAAATGCGAGTTCAGGCGAGTCAGTAATCGAACCAAATGGGCTTGTTGCCCGAGCTCGAAGATGGTTGATGGGACCTCGGGGTCGGCATTGGTATCGATCTCGAACTATCGGGGATGGTCCAGGATGGGATAATAGTTAAAGATGCAATTAGATAGTGCTCTTTTTGGCTAATATTAAGCTATGGAATGAAGAATAAATTAAGAGGCAATGAATACGGGGGCGGCCTCGGGCCAATACCAAGTGATAAGAAGAATGATTGGAGGCAAATAACTTTGAGCCAAGGGGAATTAGCAATTTTTTAAAGAAGAGAGGGAGAGAAGATATTATTTCACTTGAATAGGATAGTTGGAGCTCTGCCTTACAAGGTGTTGGTGACCCCCTTTTTATAGAAAGGGGGCGCCCAAACTTAGTACCAAAGTACTTAACATGACAAAAAATAACGAGATGTGACAACCCGTTAGTTTTACATCGTAAGAGGGCTGGCGTCGAGCTGCTTGGATAGATTTGATCGACACCGGGTGCATTCCTCGGGGAATTCCTGCGCTCGTCGGGATCTCAGCCGATGTTTACTCTTGGTAGGGCGTCGACAGGTTTCGAAGGAAGCGACCGACCCGAGATCTTGTGTTTCTGGGGTCACTCTCCGAAGCATTATGTCAGGGGGAAATCGGTTCCCCAGTATTCACCGCACACAACTTATGATACGGATATTATATGATTCAAATACCTTAAAACACGACCTCTTGAGAATATTAGCACCCCTATGTTTACCCAAAAATACGGGTTACAACATCCTTGATTCGTTTAACTTCTAATACTTGTTAACCACCCCTATACACCCTTGTATCATTTAATACCAATAGGATTAACTTCTTATCATCTCAAAGATAATCTCTTCTCAGATTTAAGTCGACTAACTTATGGCATGAACCAACGGAAATTTCCGGCCGAGTTTCCCCTATAAAATGGACACTAGCCAAACTTGCAAGCAGTTAAACCTAACATATACTCTCACAAGGCTATACCAAGAATTATGGATATGTACATTATCTGTGTATCACCATTTTGTATTAAGGAAGAGTATTCTCAAGCTACTACTTACTTCATAGAGCCATTTCACCTTCTAATGCATACTTCATCCCCTCGGCATCCTTGTTATCTTGAATCTGGAACAATTAAGGGTATTTAGACTTCATCTCCTCTTCTACTTGCTATGTCATTTCTTCCATGTTCTTGTTCCTCCACAATACTTTGACGGAAGTTACATCCTTTGTTCTCAACTTGCGGACTTGTCGATCTAATATAGCCACTGGCACTTCTTCATATGATAGATCCTCTGTAGCTTGTACATCTTTAATAGAGACAACCCGAGAAGCGTCTCCAATATATTTCCTCAACATAGATACATGGAATACTGGATAGACAAATTCCAATTCGGATGGCAATTCTAACTCATAAGCAACATGTCCAATTCGTCAAAGAATTTTGTACGAACCGATATACCGCGGACTCAGATTACCCTTCTTCCCAAAACGCATAACACCCTTCATCGGCAAGATCCTCAAGAAAACCCAATCAAAAACCTCAAACTCTAGATGATGACGTCGGACATCGAAATAAGACTTTTGCCTGCTTTGCGCCGTCCTCAGCCGCTCTTGTATCAGTTACACCTTCTCGATAGCTTGGTGAATCAAATTTGGCCCATAGAGTTCTTTTTCACCGACTTCGAACCATCCAGGTGGTGATCTACATCTCCTCCCATACAGTTCCTCGTATGGGGCCATTTTAATACTGGAATGGTAGGTATTATTGTAGGCAAATTCTATAAGTGGAAGATGGTCATCCCAACTCTCTTTGAAATCCAGAACATATGTTTGTAGCATATCTTCAAGTGTCTAAATGGTATGTTTAGCCTGTCCGTCAGTCTGTGGATGGAATGTAGTGCTGAGATTCACTTGTGTGCCTAAACCCTTCTGAAAAGACCTCCAAAAGTTAGCTGTAAATTGCACTCCTTGATCTGATATAATAGATACTGGCACACCACGAAGCCTAACAATTTCCTTGATATACAACTTTGCATAATCTTCAGCTGTGTAAGTTGTCTTAACTGGCAGAAAATGGGCACATTTTGTAAGTCGATCAACTATCACCCAGATGGAGTCAAACTTATGATAAGAACGAGGTAATCCAATAATGAAGTCTATATTAATCACCTCTCATTCCCAGGCCAAAATCTCTATATTCTGAAGCAATCCACTGGGTTTTTGATGCTCGATCTTTACTTATTGACAATTAGGACACTGGGCTACAAATTCTGCAATAGACTTCTTCATGTTATACCACCAATACTACTCCTTAATATCATGATACATCTTTGTCGAGCCGGGATGGATGGAATATCGGGATTGATGAATCTCAATCATAATCTTCTCTCGCAACCTACTACATTAGGCACACATAATCGGCCCTGGTATCTCAATGTCGCATCTCCTCCAATCTCGAAAGCTATAATTTTACACTGCTGAATGCTCTCTCAATCTTACTAAGGTAGGATCTTCGTATTGCCGTGCTTTTACCTCAGCTACCAAAGATGATTTTGCTGTATTCTGTACAGTAACACCTCCGTCATCAGAGTCTAACAATCTGATTCTCATATTGGCAAGCTGATGAAGCTCTTTAGTCAACCCTTGTCTACCTGCCTCAATATGTAGTAAGCTTCCTATTGACTTAAGACTAAGAGCGTCTGCCACAACATTGGCTTTACTGGGATGGTACAATATCTTGACATTGTAATCTTTCAGTAATTCAATCCACCTACGCTGCCTCAAATTCAACTCCTTCTGCTTGAAGATGTATTGTAAACTCTTATAATCTGTGTAGATGTCAACATAGACACTGTATAAGTAGTGTCGCCACTTTATATTACTACAGTCAATTACAAATCATGGGTCGGGTAATTCTTTTCATGCTTCTTCAATTGTCTTGATACATAAGCAATCACCTTCCCACGTTGCATCAATACACACCCCAAACCTATACTTGAGGCATTACAATATACCACATAACTTCTGTTCCTTCTGGGAGAGTGAGCACTGGCGTGGATGTCAATCGATTCTTTATCTCCTGAAAACTTTGTTCAATCTTCGCAAATCATTCCAATAATCGGTCCGTTATTGTGAGCCAGTAATGGGTTGTTGGTCACATTAGGAATGTCTTCATCCTTTAACACTATCCATTTCTGCTCTATGAGATTTTCAACAACCCTTTTCAGAGTCCAACAGTTCTCAGTGTCATGTCCCTCCACCCCAGAATGATAGGCACATCGGGTGCTAGGTTGGTAAGAAGGTGACTCTAGGTTTTACCTATTCGGGAGTACGGGTTGTAGCAAACCCATTTGGACCATTTAGGGAAAAGTCTAGAATATGACTCACCAATAGGTGTGAAGTTTGTTCTCCTGGGCAGCTCCCAAGCATGGGCATTGTAGGGGAAATTATTTTGTGGAGGTCGGGGATTATACTGAGCTTGGTTGGGAGGGTTATTTCTAGGAGGTGGAGCTCTATTTTGGTTGAACTCCTGTTGTGGCCGAGCGTAGGGTTGAGCGTTCATTACTGTGTATGGCTGAGGAGCCATAGCATAGGCTGCATCCTGATAAGGATAATAATGTTGTGGGGTGCTTACAGGGAAGTATCCTCTGGGTGGAAGGGGGTTTCTCAAACTCGAGGCTGCTATTTCCATATCTTCCTTCTTCTTTCTATCTGATGCACCTCCGGACCCGCCTTGAATTGCTTGGAAGTAGCCCTTATGGCAGATTGACTCAATATGCACCTGGTTTTTAGACCATTCTCGACCATCTAACCAATCTTGATGGCCTCAGCAAACGGCTTCCCCATTGCAGATATCATATTCTGAATGTAGTCAGCCTCTTGGGCTTGAAGAAAAAAACTCACCATTTCTCTTTCATCTATCGGAGGTTTGACCCTGGCCGTTTACTCACGCCATTTGACAGCATATTCTCGGAAGCTTTCCGAGGACTTCTTCTTGAGGTTCGACAGAGAATTCCTGTCGGGAGCTATTTCTATATTATACTAAAACTGTCTGACAAAATCCTAAGCCAGATCATCCCAAATATGCCAACGAGATATATCATGATCCATGTACCACTCAGATGCGATGCCGATCATACTCTCCCCAAAATAAGCCATGAGAAGCTCCTTTTTTCCACCTGCTCCTCTCAGTTGATTGTAGTACCTCTTAAGGTGGGCTATGGGATCCCCATGCCCGTCATACTTTTCGAACTTTGGGGTCTTGAAACCTAGGGGTAAATGCACATGTGGGAACATACACAGATCAGCGTAGGATATGCTCTTTTGTCCGCTCAAACCCTGCATATTCTTAAGGATCTGCTCCATGATCCTCATTTTTCGGGTAATCTCCTCTTACTCGAGGTTCTTTGTGGTTTTCTCCTATCCTACGGTAAACTCGTACCGAGGTTGTTGGGGTAGGAATTGGTGGTGAACTGGGTTGGTTCTGGTGGAAAGGATGGTACCTGGAAGGTGAAAGATGATGGATCAAAGCTTGGCCTGGGTAGTGCGGGTTGCACTGTAGCGGAAGTTGGTGGTGCGATAAATATGTTGGAGGCTACTCCCAAAATCACCTGGGGGCGAACCTCAGAAAGTGTTTCGGTGAAATGAGCTAAATTCGTGGGGTATCCAAGTGGGGTATTCGGGTAGTTTATCAGAACATTAGAATTTCCACTTGCCCTGGGAAGTAACTCGGGGAAACCAGGTGTGGCTCTTGGCGGCTCCCTACCATTAGACCAGGCATCCAACATTTCAAGCACACAGAAGCACAGTGCCCTATTATCCTCATCAACTGCTAACTCCGAGGTTGGGATAACAAATAGCGGATTGTCGTCCGAGATTGGAATTGTTGGCGGAAGACCTTCTGTCGACATCTCTACACTGCCTTTTGATCTTGTGAAGTACAGGTGTGAAGCCAGATTACCACAAAACCAACCACCTTAATATAGAACCTATACTCAATAGTAGATAACAAACTGGTTAGTTTGAAGCAATTAACACATAGGGAATCGCACATTGGGGGTGTGATGCACCTATACAGTTAAATGTGTTTCTACATGTTTTGCAACAGTTGCGTGTTTCATCCCGGCTTTTGTTTATCTCCCCAAATTTCTCTCTTGCTCCCTTTTGCACTCTCATTTTCTCTCTTTTGGTTTTTCTTTTTGATTCTTTTCTGCCCACATTCCTCTTTATTTGAGTTATTTACAAAATCATGACCGGATCCAATGAGGATTGCCTACGTATCACGACGCCGCGTGAATCAGATCATCACGTAGTTCAATAAATAAATGCGAGAAATAAGGAAACAATTTTTTGGGATTTTTCAATTTTCATTAGTAAAAACTCTATTGTTCTCTATTACAAAAGACTCCATCATACTTTTCTAGTAATTTAAAAACTACAAACAGACTCAAAACATATTTTAAAACTAAAAAATTGAAGTATAGACTCAATAAATGAAAATCAAGAGTACATAAGTGCTTCTACTCCAGGGGCCCGTGGGACATCAGTCGATCTTGCCACGGGACTATGTGCAAGATCCCCTTAAAGACGCCCCAAGTCACTCATTATTTGGCAAATAAAGGTCATTACCACAGCAAAGAAAGTGGTTCTAGTCATGTCTTCACATTCATGGCAAATTTGACGAACTTTTCCTTTTGGGAATACAGCTTTTGGACCCAATTCGATAACTTGTCGGCTCAGATCTTCGTCATGTGGAATAGTTTGAAACCTGCCTAATTGGCGCAACAACCTGTGAGGAGTATATGGCTGAATGCTCCGGAGACCCATTTGGAGAAGATAGCACACCTCGTTGGACATGTAAATGACTTTAGTGACAGGGAGCCATCCAAAAGTCCCCTCAATTTTGTCCTAAGTTAAGGAACTCAGATGCGCACACCAAACCTCTGTACCCTCTGGAAATTCACAACCCACCACTCGGTTTTCATACTCTTCAATGCAATTCAGACCAGTCATGCCGTAGTTCATATACCCCAAGCGGTGACAAAGATGTTCTTGTATCCAAAGTTGTAAAAGCAGGTTACAGCCCTGGAAGAATTTTCCCCCTTCTTGCAGATGGTTAAAGCTCGATAAATCTCCGCTAAGATCATTGGAACAAGGGTGCCATTAGCTTTTTTAATCATGACCTCGGCCATTCCTACAAGACCAAATTCTATGTTTCCGTCTTTTCTTGGGCAGATTATGACACCCACGAATGCCACTATAAAAGCCAAACCCCACTGTGCCTCCCATTTATCTTTGTTTCCTGAATGGGTCAGGCCAGTATCTAGTGCCACAAAACCATGGGGATTGCCATAGCGCTGGTATAAGAAGTAGAAAGTGCAAAACCCTTCAGATAAATTTCCATCCTAAACCTCCTGAATGATGCTCAACAGATCTAGAAACTTGTCAGTAGATAATGTTCTTGGCACCACCGAGTACCGACTTCTGAGATTCCCACTAAGATCGGCATAGCTCGCTACGTCCTCCAACATGGGGGTGTGCTCAAAATCAGAAAAGTGAAACACATTATAAGTCGGGTCCCAGAAAGGTATCAAACCCTCAATCACATCCAACCTCAGTTTGATTTTAGAAGTCCAATATGACCGCCCAAAACTTTTACCACAGTCCCTCTACTGACCTTTCCTAAGTCTTTCCACCACATATGGAGCTGTAATGGTATTTTCTTAAGAACTGCAAAGGGTTCATTTTCATTTGTGCTCATCCTGCACATTTATTAGGGTAATTGGTTAAGAAATCATGATATATTTTGACTCAAGAGAAAGCTATAAATTTTATTTTATTATTTTTTTTCAAAAACTTTTATTTCAAAATAAAACCCGGCTTTGCAAATATGGCCCTTCAACTCTTCAGGAAAGAAGATTTTAGGGTTGTGTTTGCTAATCGGCCAAAAAATTTGAAAAAAAAACCATAGGTGGCTGTTCTTGCAAAATAGCCTTCCGACGCCCTTTTGGGGACATTTTGGCTATTTAGACAAGAATGTAATCACCTAACTTATTTATGACAAAAAAATTTTTTTTGTTCTTTTTGGATTATTTTTGCAAAAATGGACCTGGACCCGAGAAGGGTTGCCTATGTATCCCACATCCGGTGAGAATCAAACTGGCGTAGTTCGGGCAGTTTTGACATAATAAAAAACAATACCAAATATTTTTGAAACAAATTTTCCTTCTTTTTTTCCAAAATTTCGGCAGAGTTTCGGTACTTTTTTGGACATCGGGTTTTTCAAAAACAGGTAATTATCTCTATCAGCCTCAAATTGATTTTTCTCTTTCCCAACTTTTCTCCATTATTTATAAGCCGGTCAACATGCAATTCAAAATAAATAAATGCACAAGTAGTAAGTAGAATGCATCAGGATGGTCTTTTCATTTCGGGTACACCTGTCCTAGACAGACCCAACCCCTGTGTTGATTCTCCAAAGTCAAATATAGGTGATGCAAACAAACGTTCCTACTAGGGATCTGGCATGAGGATTTCTTATACTAGGTTTAAAAACCTAGGTGTATTATTCTAGACCTGGCTTACCCGAGCAAACAGCGCGAGCCGAGGGGGGCAGCATACCGGGAATACAGAAGCTTCACCGGCTTTGCAACTTGTCCGAACCTCGTTCTAAAATTGGGATAATGACTCTAACAAAAAAGAAGTCACACGAAGTGCACACTTCCCAGATGATTTAGAAGACTCAGAGTAGCAATTTATATACAGTCCAAACAATATCAAAGCGGTAAAAAACAGCAATTAGCATATTAGGCTCAACATGTAAAAAATCAGATAAAACAAGCCAAATATAATAGTTATTCTAAGCTTGAATTCTTGAACTCTGAACCGGAAGTTCTGGGTTTGGATACCCAACGGAGTCGCCAGAGCTGTCACACCTCCTTTTTACACACCCGAAAGGTATATAAGGGTGTTTTTCCAATTTAAGTGACATTATTCGAAATGGGATTATTTATTTATTTTTAGAGTTGCCACTTGGAATATTTTAATTGGTGTCCCAAGTCACCGATTTATTTTAAATCCCAAATCGAGGAAATTCGACTTTCCTTTTGAAGTCTGTGAACCAGAAATTCAAGATAAGGAATTTTGTTAACCTGGGAGAAGGTGTTAGGCATTCCCGGGTTCTGTGATTCTAGCACGGTCGCTTAAACTATTACAATTGGCCTATTATCCGATTTATTACACATTTTAGCCTATTGTGCATTTTTAAACTTATTAACCGCTTTTAATTATTTTAAAACATTTTTTAGGAAAGATTCAACGGTATTTAAAATATTCCTTGAATTACGCCACATGAAATGCACCCGCGGTTCGCGACACATTCTATTTAACATTGTTAAGAATTGAGATTGGGTCACATGAAATGTGCACCCGAATTTAACAATTAAAAGAAAATTAATTTAAATAACGCGCCTAAAGTAACTACGAGATTTCAAATTAATAACAAGGTTTGCGAGAGCCATGAAAAATTCAATGGATGGCACACCTTGCTTTTTAAAGAGTTAATACTAATTATATGAGGGCCATGGACTTAGGGGTTTTGTTTATCATGGCACACCTCAATTTCACAAATTTTAACTAAGTTCATGAGGGTCATATGTTATGGGTTTTAAAACATAGCACACCTCAAATGGTTTCTAAAAGAAGGTATTTAAAATAAGTCCACCTAAAGATGTTCTTATTTGAAAGCCAACTTCAACTTATCGGGAGCAAAAAGTTATGGACAGGTTTTTAAAAGAAATGCATTGGGCCTTTGATTATTTTTGAACAAAGCCAGCTGTGGCCTATTGAAAAATCAATTTGAAAACCTTACTTGGGCTCACTATTTTTTCCGGAAATACAAACGCATGATCCGGAAACAACAGCCCACGTTGGGCTTAAATTTTAGGCGGGCCCAGTTGTGCATTGCCACCGGCTGGGCCTGTCATTCTTTTGCATTTTTTAGCCAGGGTAGACACATAAATCAAGAACTACGAATGAGCTTTCTTTTCGAATTAAAGAGATTTAGATTCACAATCGCAAAATTGAATGCCAATCATAATACACACTATCTGTAAACCTGAACTATACATGGCTGGATTCAAAATGTACAACTACTTATTTATAGGAGCACACAATGAGAAATCAAAGGCATGGTTTTAATTGGGCCGATTCCAGCCCAACTCTACAAAAGAGAACATTTATCATGCTTGAGGATATGGAACAAGAGCTCAAAGGTCATTTGGGCCTGAAGTTGAGCCTCAAAGGCAAAGAGTGAACTCAAATAAGGGCATCCCAAACACGACTTTCAACAGGCTGTCTTGACTTGAACCTTAACCAAGTCCAAACCAAACACTCAAATCTCTAAAAAAATCCAGTAAGAGACATCTTAACTCAATAAATGTTGTTCACAAAATTATACCTTAAATTTACCAAGAACACACACTTAAGCGCATTAATTGCAACCCAGCCTGTGAAATGTAAGTTCGAATTTACACATAGAACTTGTTTAACCAAACACTTAGACAGTCCAATTACTACAAAACTCCTAGTATTGAATGACAAACTTTACACCAATAACAAGCTTTGTATTACTGTTAATTCATGCCACTGCTTTCTTGAAAAAAATATTCTAAATGACAAGCTAATCTAACACTAATTTACTGACCAAATCTCAAACTAAACTATTACAGATTTGTATACTAGTAGAAGATCCCTGTCTCTTTTGAACATGGCTTTGTCCATAGTAGCTTCATCTTCTTTTGTTAACATATAAATCCCACCTTAGAGCTTCTAAACCAACTGATCCAACCAACTGGTGGCTGAACCAACAGGTTATAGCTCATGACCAAATAGTAAGAAAAGAATCAGAAAAAGATATTTTAGTGAGGAAATCAAATGAAGGAAGAGAAAAATACTACTTCAAAGAAGCATAAACAACAATCTCAACTAAATGTTTTACTATGAATCAAGGCTATTGCAGTGCATACCAAAATACCAAACAAGCTTGACAAAAATAAACACACATTGCCCTCAACCATACATACATATTCATGAAGAACTTCAAGTTTAGACAAACAGATTCATTTCATAATTGAAGCATGATTACATACCTAAAGGTGGTTCAAGAAAAGAGAACAAATGGTAGTCACTAGAACAACACTGAAATTCCAAAGAGAAGGAGTAACAGCAACAATAAACAGCCCAGCAACCAAATTCAAACGTTGAAAAACCCCGAGATCTCAACCAAAAGAAACCAAGAGAGAAAGCCCTACTTCAAGTCATTTTCAGCCTTTGGAAAACAAAAGAAGAAAAAAAAATCTGAATTTTCTGAAAAAAAGACTTGAACTTTTCAGAAGAAGAAGAAATGCTTCTTTTTCTTTTTGCAGTAAATTGTTGCTAAAAATGTCTATCCAAATCTGTCTATGAAAGTGAGGGGAGGTTCTCTTTATAGAGTGCCCAAATAAAATGGCATCTAAAGAATATTCTGACCTAATTCTTTTATTGTAGAATAGTACAGCAATTCTGCACAGCTGTATTGTCCTTTTTCTTATCCAAAACCAATTTTGTAAGGATAATGAAAGCTGTGCTGTATTCTAGAATTTTCCTGAATCTAAACAATGTGAAATCTCAATTTTTCCCTTTAAAATACTGCTTTATTTCAGGTTCTATCCTAAATTCATTTACATTCAATTAAACCCCTAATGTCCCATTGATTTCCAAACCAATCCAGACAAAAGCAGGAATACGAAAGAAAAGATCCAAGGATTACGTCGAAAAAAACATAAGCATGATGATGAATCTAAAAACTAAATTAATCAGTAAATGGAAATGCTTATCTTATTAACATAAATGAGGGCTGAATTTAGATGAATACTGATAGCAGACATGGTAACAATCAAAGAAGCAAACATGATAATGCAACGAAAATTAACCTAATTAGCCTAAACATGTTTCAACCAAGAACGAACTAAACAAAGAAAAAGGAAAAAATATGAAACTAAACTAAAAACCTAAACATGCTGCTAAAAATAAAAACAGTCAAACATGTAGAGAGGAAACAAAAACCAAAATTAAACAATCAAAAAGAAAAAGAAAAGGATTTACCAGATTGAAATCCAAACTGGATCAAAACACGAACATTGTCCAAACTTTCTGAGATGTGATATGGACTTTGACTACCATTAATCGACTGTTCATAACAAGAATAGTCAATTAATGGAGGTTTTAAGTCCATTCGACCAAACGCAGACCAGGAAGAGAAAAAGAGGAAAATTAGGGTTCTTCGAAATCACCAGATTTAAAATTCGAGGCACCCGAGGCTGATTCGAAGGGGTTAATGGTGGTTTGGGGCTTAGAGAGGGGTAAGGGTCATAGGGTGTGAGTTTGAAGCGATTTGGAACGGTCAAAGTTTTGGCCGGATTTTTTGATTTAAGATTCGAACGAACCGGGCTGGATTCGAAGGAAGGGGAGTGAAGATTTGGAATGGGGAGGTGCAGGGGAGTTCGTGGTATCATTTTGGGAACGATTTCACCACTGCAACCGTCGTGAGGCGATTTTCGGTGGTGGTTCATGGTGGAGGCGGTGTGGGGATTAAAGGGCGGCTAGGGTTTCCTAGAGTGGGGGGTAAGATATAGGAGAAGTGAATCGATTTTTTGGTTTTGGGGGTGGATTGACTCCGTTCGGACAGTTATAAGGCAAAAGACCCTTCAGTTTCGGGCCGTTAGATTGATGATCCAACGGCTGAGATCAA
Organism: Nicotiana tabacum; assembly: GCF_000715075.1. Taxonomy (NCBI): domain Eukaryota; kingdom Viridiplantae; phylum Streptophyta; class Magnoliopsida; order Solanales; family Solanaceae; genus Nicotiana; species Nicotiana tabacum. The sequence goes on from NC_134086.1 coordinate 51,373,192, forward strand.
ATTGAAATAAAACGGGGCCGTTTTGGGGTGAACCGGGTATGGGATGGTTTGGGCTTGGGTTTTGGACGGGTTTTGGGGTAATTTTTGGGCTGGATTAAATGTATAGAAGTTGGCCCAATTTCACAAAAGTAAACCCCCTTTTCCACTTCTTTCTTTTATTTCAAAATTCCTTTTCTTTTCTTCTTCTTTCTTTTTTTAATTAAAAATTCTAATGATTAAAAATCATAAATTATCTAAAAATGTGAAATTGAAGTAATTAATAATTATAAAAATTGTAAACATCACTTAAGTCTAGATTAAAAGAGAAAAATCAATAAACTAAGAATTAAAAGATAAAAAGTATAAAATGAGCTATTTTTTGTGATTTTCATTTTTTTCTAAAACAAATAATTACTGATTAATACTAAAAAATGTAAAAACAAATCCTAAATTCAATGCATGATATTTTTGATATTTTTTCATGATTTAAATAAATTAAACCTGCACGGAAAAATGCAAATAATTCAGAAAATTCTACAGAAATTCCTAAAATGGCCAATAATTAACAAAAATCTATTTTTCTTGGGATTCTATAGGAGTATTTCATATGGGGAAAAAATCACATGCTCATAGACCGCAGTGAGGTTGCTGTCTTCAGTCCAACAAACAACCCGAGGTAGTCCTGCAGGCGTCCGTAGGCCTTGACGTCTCCTTCTATCATTTCCTTCTGTTTTTACTTATTCAGAGACAGATTCGTGTATTTTCATTCAGACTCTATTTGTAGTATTCGTAGATGGTCCGTAACTTTGTGATACCAAATTCTGGGTAGTGTTATATATCGGATTCATGTAGCAATGTTTGGTTAAACTATTAAGTTTTTTTCTTCCACATTTCTAGTTATTTAATTTATTCCGCTATTTGATCATCTATTATGTTGAACTGTTGAGAAAGGCTTAATAAAAAGAGTAATGAATTTATAACACTCGGCTTCCCTAACTTCCACGAGTAGGCGCCATCACGACTCCCGAGAGTGAAAAATCCGGGTCATGACACGAATTGGTGTTGAAGAGCGCATTAACAATATCCGACGTTCCTCTACAATCAACCTCGAATACTAGGGGGTATTACCCTCGGATATCGTCTTTAGCGAGGAAATTACTTCATAAAGGAAAAAGGGGTATTGATAGGTAGGATTTGTTGTAAGGGTCAAATGGTCAAACGGTCAAACGAATCGTGCCCACATAGACTGCTCGAGCCTAGGAATAAAACATGTATGCATGTATAACTATTTTGCACAAGAATAAAGAGAACTACTTTCTTTGCAATCATCTTGTAATGACCCGACCGGTCGTTTTGAGCTTTTGCATTTCACTTGCCAGTTCTCGACTTGACTTGCCCCGTGTGATGCAATATGACTTAATTTAAATCGTTGGTGTTGGGTTTTAGGTTAATCAGAATTTAATTTGGAAGAACAGTCTTAGTTGAAAGCTTAAAATTTGAAAGGTTTGGCCAATATTTGACTTGTTTGTATATGATCTTGGATTGGAAGTTTTATGATTTTGTTAGCTCCGTTAGGTGATTTGGGACTTAGGAGCGTGATCGGAATGCATTTTGGAAGTCCATGGAAGATTTAGGCTTGGATTGACAAAATTGAGATTTCGGCACTTTCCGGTTGATAGGTGAGATTTTGATATAGGGTTCGGAATGGAATTCTGAGAGTTGCAGTAGTTTTGTTGTGTCATTTGGGATGTGTGTGCAAAATTTCAGGTCATTCGAACGAGGTTTGATAGACTTTTTGATCGAAAGCATAATTTAAGAGTTCTTGGAGTTCTTAGGCTTGAATCCTATGTTAAATTGGTGATTTGATGTTTTTGTGAGCGTTCTGAAGTTTTGAACAAATTTTAACGATGTCATGGGAGGTGTTGGTACAATTGGTTTAAAGTTCCGAGAGTTCCGGTCGGTTCCGGGTAGGTTCCGGGATGTTTTAGGCCGAAAATCATAGCTGTAGCAAGTCCAGAAGGGTGGTTGCAGGCCTCGGAACTTACCCGCGCAGTCCGCACAAAAAGGAGTGCAGCCACAGTATGTGCTGTGCGGACCGCACAAAAAGAAGTGCGGTCGCGGTAGATGCTGTGCGAATCGCACAAAATGCTGTGCGGCCGCAGTGGGGAACTTTTCACTGGTCCTACTTCGGAAGCTCATATCTTTTGATTTACCAGGTATTTTGAGATTATTTAAAAATGAAAGTTATATCACTTCTTGTCTAGTTTCCAGAAAGGTAAAGGTATCGCCATTTGGACATTTGTAGAGAAAGTTATGGCCAAAATACTAAAACCTGTCACTGCAAAGGAAAGTTGTGCGGCCGCGGTTGTTTTTGTGCGGACCGCACTGGTTTTGTGTGGACCGCAGTCAATTTTGTGCGGTCCGTGGAGGTAGAGATCTGTGGGGTACTCTATAAATATGAAGTTTTGGGTTTTATTTGATATTTTGACCTAGAGAGCTCGGATTTTGGCGATTTTTCGAAGATTTTTCAAGAAATTCATCGGGATAAGTGATTCTAACTCAGATTTGACTAGAGTACATGAATCTATCATTGAATTCATCATTTAATTCGTGATTTGGGATGGAATTTGGGAAGAAAATTGTGAAATCTTTCAAAAATATAAAATGATGATTTGAAGGACCAAATGGTATCGGAATTGGATAATTTTCGTATGGATAGACTCGTGAGAGTATAAGGATTCTAGTTTTGTGAATTTTGTCAAATTCCGAGATGTGGGACCGGGGGTCGAGTTTGACCAATTTCTGGAATTTTGTGGTAATTCGATTGTTTTCGCTTGCGCTTTGTTCTCTTAGCATATTGTGACATATTCGTTCTAATTTTTGATAGATTCGACGCGCGTGGAGGCCAATTCGAGGGGCAACGGCATCGCTAGCTAGAGAATTAGACGGTTCGAGGTGAGTAATGATTGTAAATGATATCCTGAGGGTTTGAAACCCCGGATTGCACATCGTAGTGCTATATTGAGGTGAGACACGCGCTTGATGATGAGCGTGGGGTCGTGTACTATTGGGGATTGTGACTTGGTCCATCTCGATTGATGATTTTACCGCGTATTTGACTGAAACTTATTAGTCATCATCATGATTTGGGCTAAGCCATATTTGGGCTTCGTGCCAACTATTTGAACCATGCTGGGATTTTTATCATTGTTCTCCTTACTGTTTTGACTTATTATTTGAACTCAGTCCTGTTGATATCTACTGTTTACAAACTTAGCCACTTTTACTCAGATTTGAAAACTTAAATGATATTTCTAAATGATGTTTTGGGCTGAGAACTACTGTTTTACTAATGCCCGAAGGGCATGTGATGATTATTTGACTGAGTGCGGCCGAGGGCCAAATGTGAGGATACACTGAGTGATATGAGGCTGAGGGCCTGAGATACATTATATGCCACGAGGTGGCTTGAGTGATGTGAGGCCGAGTGCCGAGAGATGATGCCACGAGGTGGCTTGATATAGCGCTTGGTCCGTAAGGGGCCCCTCCGGACTCTGCACACCCACAGTGAGTGCGTGAACCCATTGTGATCTGAGAGTGAGCCCGAGGGGTTGATACTATTCTGAGAGTGAGCCCGAGGGGCTGATACTGTTCTGAGAGTTAGCCCGAGGGGCTGATATTGTTCTGAGAGTGAGCCCGAGGGACTGGTATTGTTCTGAGTTGTTGCCCGAGGGGCTGGTACTGTTCTGAGTTGTTGCCCGAGGGGCAAATTTCTATTTGTTAATTACTTGCCAAATTACTTGTTTTACTGGTTGAAAAAGGAAGTTTACTTGATATTTCACTAATTTACTATTTTAAGTGATTTTACTATTTCGGTATAGATTGCTTTGTGTTTTCACGTGTTTTCTTGCTTTCAGCCATTATTTATATTTATTACTCACTGAGTTGGAGTACTCACTTTACTCCCTGCACCCCTGTGTGCAGATTCAGGCGCAACAGGTCCCGCTCCTGAGTGTTGATCCCTCCAGTCCAAGCGGTGTTTCGGAGACTACGAGGTAGTTGTTGGAGTCCGCAGCCCCCGTGTCTCCCTTATCTTATTACTTTTATGTTCTTCAAACACTTGTACCAGATATTGTATTTAGTACACTCGTATCAGGATCCTTAGTTGCTCATGACTTATGACACCCCTGTTAGGGCTGTGTCGGGTTGGATTTCCGCTTTGTTATCTCTATTTCCGCTAATTGTGCTATTAAATAATGTTTGAATCATTCTTATGCTGTTTAACTGCTTAAAAGGACGAATTGGGTTATACTGGCTGGCCTTGTCTTCACAAGAGGCGCCATTACGACCGGGTTCAGGATTAGGGATGTGACACATCTTATGTTTCCTCTTTACATCCCTTAAAGAATTTTGTACTTTTGATCTCCTAAAGGTAACCAGCTCAAGGGCCACTTATGGTCAGAGTTTGGATGATCACTCCCTCACTTGTGGATTGTCGTCCGAAAACAAACTCGGGTGGCCTAAACCTGGGGCATAAGACCTATTAGGCAACCCCCGAATTTTAAAGGCCACGACCATCTCCCACTCGGGGACTGCCGTCCAAAAACAAACTCGAACAGACCGAGCTATTAAACATCGGGTGCATAAGATCTATTAGGCAACCCCCAAATTTTAAAGGCCACGGCCATACCCACTCGGAGACTGATATCTTTGGCAATTTTGGATAACTCGGAAAAGCAAGCCCACAGGGTGACGCCCAAACTAAAAGGCTACGGCCATATTAACACAACTCGGAGACGTCCGAATTCCATAACAAAATAGGCCTTCAAAAAAGAAAAAATTTCATAACCAGTTCTAAAGGCTACCCTCGGAAAACTATAATCTTAATTACTTACTTTGGGAGAAAGTTTTCGGTAACATCGAACCCCCAAGACGCCTCAAAATAGAATAATATAAAGGCGAGGTTTGTTTGAGCTTTCGAACATAACCTAAGTTAATTTATTATAAGGCATTCCGACCTTTGTGAATACAAGTAATAAAACAAAGGGAAAATTTGAAAGCTGAAAGGGAAAGAAAACCTTATATATTTACCCAATAATCTTTTTACAAAGGCACGAATGGCCTAATACAAAAATCTACAATGGCTGAAACGCCCTCAAAAAGATTAAAAAAATAAAAAATAAAAACATATAAAGGCCTAAGTGGCCTGGTCCTTATCGGAAGTAGCATCTTCATCTTCGGGATCTTCCCCGCCTTCAGACTCGCTTAAGCTCTCGGAATCTTCCTCAAGAAAAGCCAGCTTTTGGGCCCTAGCTTCACATGCTTTGGCAATTTCGATTTCAGCCAGTATGTCAAAGTTCTGACCATGGACTCCCTCGATGGCTTCCCTTCGAGCTTGCCACCTTGCATGCTCCACCATACTTTTAGTTTGCGCTTGAATCACCTCGACATCAACCTTGTACTAGTCCACTTTAGCATCAACCTCGGTCTTGGCCACTACCACCTCTGATTTGGCTGCATCGAGTTCCTTGGTCAGATTCTCTTTACCAGAAATAGCCGAGTTCAATTTAGATTGGAGCTCCTCAATTTCTGGGCCTGCACTGAGGATTTCTCTTTTGCATCCCAGAGCTGGGCCTCGGCCGACGCCTGTTGTGCTTGGATAGCTTCCTTTTCCGAGGCTAAGAGGTCCATATATTTCTTTCACTCTTCGGCCTCAGCTTCTATCATGTCTACCTGCGTCTGGAGTTGCCCTATCTGTTCAAGCCTCTGTCGAACCTGCAGGATTGGATCATTAGCCATTATGTCCAATTCGTCATCACTATCGTGAAGTACTCAATTTACCTGCTCGGCCATCTCGGCATGCTCCCTTTGAGCCGCTTCCAGCTCGTCCCGAAGCTTCTCACTAAGAAGCTTGTAGGTCTCCCTCTTCTCGGTAAGCTCCCGAACCTCGGCCTCGTGATGGGTTAACTCCTCCCGATATTGGAGGAAAGTCTCATGGTGCAGTACCGAGGCCTGCAAGCATAAAGGAAGGTGTTATGATTATTTACAACTTTATGTTTAAAATACATAACAAAAAAGACACTCGAAGTTGCCTGATTCAATGCTTGTTGAGCTTCATTGAATAGGCAGGGCATTTCCACCTTGTCCATAACGACCTGGTCCTCTTCGGCCACCAAACACCGAAGATAGCTAGAAACCCCCACGGGGGCAAAGAAAACTCGGGAATCCTCTGGGATAGAGAAAACTATTGACTGCTTTCGGTCAGAATCAACACTTGGGGTTGAGAACTAGTCCATTAATTTTAGGCTCGAGGAGGATCCATTAGCTCCCGACACTGGTACCTTCTTTGGCACCGGTAAGTCTCCGAACCCGGTGATGTCCTCCGAGGGTCTAGATTCTAAGCCATCTAAGTTGTTGATGTCTGCCACCCCCTAAAACCCCTCATGAGAATGACTTTCTAGCATACCAGCCACATTGATCATAAAGTCAGAGAACAGAGGAGAACTAGTAAGGCCAATCGCCCCAAGCGCATCTTTCGGGGTACTTTTCTTTACTTGTGGAGTATCAACCCTGGTCTCCCTCTCGACCCCCTAGCTTGGGGCGGAGTGGCCTCACCCCCTTCTAGTTCGAGAGCTTTATCTAATGATCTCTCATCGACCTCCTTATGTCGATACGGTTCAATTTCAGCACCTGCCGGTTCGGAAGCCCCTTGTATCATGACACCTGCCCCCATGCGGGCCACCAACTTGGATTTCTCTTTTTCTTCTTTGGACTCATCCCTTAGCAGGTGGACTGATTCTGAAGGTAGAGTGTCGGTGCTTCTCTTGGGTTTGCGTGTTGGCCTCCTCTTTGGTTTTTTCTTCTCCGAGTTCGGAGATCTCGGGGGCATTTTCCTTTTCTCTTCATCACTATGCCTCGGAGCAGGGGACTCGAGAGGCATATCCTCATTACTAGATGGAGGCCTCATAGCAACATCTTTATGGAGACCTACAAAAGAAAACAGAATCAATAAGAATTCTACGGTGCAAGGAGAAAATCAAACATAATTAAATTAGAAAAGAGAACTTACCATGATTACGGGCTTCCTACCGACCCTTCGATAGTTTTCACAATGCGCTCGGAATATGGTCTCTGTGACACACGGTCCTCGACCCACTCCTTGAGTCGAGGAACTGTATCCGTCATCCGAGCCACAGCTGTACCATAAAAAATCGATAAGAAGGGAGGGGAGGGGAGAAACAATAAATAAAATCTTTAAGACAAAGTTATACTTACACTTTATGTTCCATTTCTCGGGAAATGGCATGTCCTCAGCGGGGATCAAGTCCGAGGTCCTCACTCGAACGAATTGGCCCATCCAGCATCGGTTCCGATCGTCATCTATACTCGAGAATGAGGCCCTCCTGGCCCACTAAGCAAGTTTCATTAATCCCCCTCGATAGAGTCAGGGACTGTACAGGTGCATAAAATGATCGAGGATAAAGGGACACCCCTCGATTCTATTTACAAAAAAACAAAGAAGAATCACTATCCTCCAAAAGGAGGGGTGAATTGGCCAAGGGTCACCTCGTACCTCTTGCAGAAGGCAATAATGACCGGGTCTAAGGGACACAACGTGAAGGAGTAAGTGTAAACACTTAAAAAACCCTCCACGTGGGTAGTAATTGCTTCCTCATGTGAAGTCACCACCACATGCTTATCGGCCCAGTTGCAATCCTTTATGAACTCAAAGAGGAGATCACCGGTGATAGAATATATATATCTCGAGACCGGCTCGCAGCGATCCGGTACCGAGGAAGTTTTTTTGACCTTGAAATCAGCATCGGTAGAGCACCATCTGGGAACGAACTCTTCAGGGAGTGGTTCTGTCACGATCCAAAAACCACTAGTTGTGATGGCACCTAACTCGATCCGCTAAGTAAGCCTACTAGTAGAAAAATACAACTAGACTGAGATTTTAGGGGAAAAAGAGAATAAATAACTGATCGTTTACAAATTTATCCAAGAGCTGGTAGTACGATTCACGAGCTTCTAAGATTTTGAAAGTTCAAAACTGATACAAATAAATACACGTTTTGTTTGAAGGTTACTTAAACAGATTAGCAATAATCTAGACTATCAAGGACAAGTGGTAGATATAACCAAACGCACGAACATCTTCTGAATCAGCACCTGACATCACCAGTAGCTCTACTCCAAAATCTGCACGGAACGTGCAGAAGTGCAGTATCAATATAACTGACCAGATGTACTGGTAAATATTTTGTCTAACCTCGTCAAAGTAGTGATGATGCTTTTAGTTAAAAAGATGCTTATTGCTATAACCTGTACAATAGATTAATAGTAAAGTAGTTCAAAGTATAATGGATAAAAGTATCATATACAACTCGGCGAGACAGTCAATAATTACTAAAAAGAACCATAGTAGAATATTTACGATCTTTCCTGATATGATATATATGTCCAAAATGTCAAAATGTCAAATCACATGGCATAGTAACACCCTTCGTGCTTTTATCTCATCCCCACCATGTATAAATAAATTAATGTAACAATTCAATTAGCAAAGCAACACCTTTTGTGCATTCAACTCATCTTTCCAAATGATCGTATAACATAGCCAACCATATCACAGGAACACAATAATAGGAATTACTAAGTAGGAAATATGCAAGTAACGACGGTGTGCAAGGATGCACATGTGGGTCACAGTAAAGGACTAAGTGGAAAACACGTGAGTAATAACAACAAATGGAAAATAAGAAATATCAACTTTAATAACTAGCATATTAGAGGCCTAAGTACAAATATAACAATTAAGACGGAAATACATGATCTTTACAAGTTAACAAGTAAGTGCATGAATGGCTAGCATGATGGAAGGCTTAAACTAAAGTGCAACATAATAGATACAACATGAGTATAATTATAAAAGTAGGAAATAGGCACGGTATTCGCAAGTTAAGCAAGTAAAAGACATGGACAGTGCAACAACAATGGAGATAAAGGTCAAGTACATGACAATAACAATAAGTCACACAAAATATGTAAATACAATAATAACAGCTCAAAGTAAGGGCACAAACGTATACACAGGAAACAGATATCACATCTAATGCATGTCCCTCATCCTCACCTGCACGGAGACACCCTTCGTGCCATGACCTCCACAATAACATACAAGCATAACAGTATAAATGAAATGGAACGGTATCACCCTTCATGCATTTACTCTCAAATGATATAGAACGGCATCACCCTTCGTGCTTTTACTCTAAATAATATGGCACGACATCACCCTTCATGCTTTTACTCTCAATAATGTGGCACGACATCACCCTTCGTGCTTTTACTCTCAATAATGTGGCACGGCATCACCCTTCGTGCTTTTACTCTCAATAATGTGGCACGGCATCACCCTTCGTGTTTTACACTCTTCCTTACCAAACATTTATATAACAACAACAAACAAGACAACAGTCACACCTCCTTTTTACAGCCTTGAAAGGGGTGTAAGGGAGTTTTTTCAATTAAAGCGAAAATCAAAATGGGATTATTTTATTTAGAAATCAGAGTCACCACTTGGGATAATTTATGGTGTCCCAAGTTACCGGTTTAAAATCTCGAATCGAGGAAGTTTGACTCTGTTTTACAGTCCGCGAAATATAGAAAAGGAATTTTGTTAACCCGAGAGAAGGTGTTAGGCATTCCCGGGTTTTGTGGTTTTAGCACCGTCGCTCAATTATTAATATTGGCCTAATTATCTGATTAATTACATATTTTATACTTACTGTGCATTTTTATTCCTTTTAACCACTTTTAGTAATCCAATTGTTATACAACTAATTATTTGATTACACGTTGCGAATCATGTCACGGGAACCGCACCCACGATCCATAATATGTTTATTTTATTAACAAGATTAAATTGTGGTTGGGTCACATAAATATACCCCCTGATTTAGAAATTAAGTGTCACAACTACGTCACGGGAACTGTACCCATAACTATGATAATTTATTTAATTAAACGCGCCTAAAGCAATCTACAAGAGTTCAAGGCATTTTCCGCACTAGTTAAGATATCGACGTGAGGGCCATAGACTAGGTGATTGGATGGCACACCTCAATTTTGTTAAAGGGAAAAGCATTCAACTAAGAGAACTACAGATAGTAAAAAGAACTAATTTAAAATTAAGTATCACAACCACGCCATGGAAAACATACCTGTAGTTATGATGAATTAATTATGTGCCTAAGGTAAACTACGAGGGGCTACATTTGAAACTGAATTTGGAACTGTAAAGGGCTGCCAATTACAAACCTTTATGAAGAGGTCGATTAGGCCCTTAAGTGTTGAGAAAGACGGGGCCCGAACATTAGGCCTAGCATTTATTTAAAAGTATTTATACTGAAAAGAAGATAACCACAGGTGGAATGTTGGGCCTCACATTACTGAAAGCTAAGTGACGAATGAAAATATTGAAGGCATTTGGGCTCATCATTAGGCCCATACGCGATGGCAAAGTAGAACCCTACATTTCGAGCCTATCTCATACGGAGTGCCCAATTGGGCCAAAGCCAGGCCCAATCACTACCAAGGCATGCTAAATCTCTACACCTAATCTACAATTGCATACATCTTTTGAATTAATAATACATATCCTTACCAAATAACAAATAAATCAACTCATACAAGATGAGCGATAAAAAATAATTTATACAAAAAAAACCCAAATTGTATCAGTTTAGTAGCCCTAGGATCTAGCTAAATCAATAATTAATCTCCACAAAATATGCTGATCCTCCGTTAATGCAGCTACTCCAGTCCATGAAATTTGGTAACTCAAAGGAATCTTGGATTTGAAAGGCTAGCTACAGAGCTAGCTTGCAAATCTACAACCACATTGTCACAAATGAAAACAAAGGTAATAAGGTGTTAGAAAGAGTAGCATTCCATGATTTTAACACACATCCAAACTCAAGGAAGACACATGGCCAACAACTTCTTCTAAAATTATTTCAAAGAAACTAACGAAGGTTTACTGACTTTCCCACCCTACAAATCTACAGCAACAAACAAACTAGGGAATATAGCAATTCCAAAAAATATCAGAAGTTAAATTACAATGTTGCATATAAGTTTATGTTATTATCATGTTCGTACCCTTGTTTAAACTACTATTAGCGTTCACAACAAACCCCATCCTTTCAGATCCATGAATGTGATTAATTCACACTAATCAAACTTGACTCATTTACAAATCGAACTTGTGCTGACTTGTTTAACATTCAATCAAAGAAACTATACCTTAATTAAAATTAAATAGCCCAAACATTAATTACAGCTGATGTAGGATTCATGCACTATGATATGCAATAAAACAGCAGATAGTCATAATAATAAACAATAAAACACACACATTTGCTACACAAATTGGACAGAGGCATAGCTAAAACAGACCATATCTTTTAATCTATATTTCAGGGAAAAACTTGACAAGAGGTAGATTACATACCTATCAACAAAGATTAACAAGAAAGGTGATCCAAGTAACAGCTAGACTTGAAAGCAAATAAAGCTTGGATTGAACAAGAGACAACCAGCAATGATCAGCAGCCCATGAGGTTATGATTTCACAGTTTCTCAACCCAGAGAATACCAAAGAAAGCAGTACAAATCCGAAACCAGTTTTATAGAAGCCCTTCTCCTAATATTCCCTTTTTGTTTTCTGTTTTTTTGTTGCCTTTTTTCAGTCCCCCTTTTATGAAGAAGTGTTACCCTTTTAATAAGGTCTCAAGTGTGTGCCCTAGTGAGGAATAAAAATTATTCACTAAAGAAAATTAGAGAATCTGTCAGCCCCTAAAGGCATCTTCCTAACCGAAATGGGACAGCTGGAAGCCTCTTATTGGTTCCAGCATTTTGTGCTGGCCCAATTTATGAAGCCTCTTGTTTCATACCCTTCCAAGACCCCTTAAGTTTTTATTTGTTCAACTAGACCCCCCATGACTTCAATTTATTCACAAAATAGAACCAACAAACAAAACCAAACTGGCACAAATCAAAAATTAAAAAGTCCTAAATATTTGTGCAATTAAGTCTTAAATTAATCCCAACCCTAACTGATTTTGTTATGAATCAATTTGAAAAGAAGCAGGAATAGAAATCAACAAAAAACTGCTAAGGCTGACTAATCCAGCCATTGAGATGAAAATTCAAACAAATTTTAATAAACACATGAAACTAACCTAAATTAATTTAAAACAGGAATCATGCAAGATAAGACAGTGATGAAAAGACGAACAGTGAGAGTCCTTACCCCAAATCTGACCTAAGAAAAATAAAGATGATGAACTTCGGCATCTGGATGGAAACGATGAACTCTGACCGAAATCCGACGAGTCTAACCCCAATCCGGTGGTCTCGAAATGACTAACAACTATCGTCAAATGATTGCTCTTGTAGAGAGAAATCTATTAACGTAAGTTTTTAGTTAAAACGAGACGGATTTATGTGAAGAAAATCGGAAAAGAAAAATTAGGGCTTTTTTGAAATCCCTAGATCTGAAATTAAGAGCAATTTGTTTTATTTTTTGGGAAATTAACGGTGGCTTAGTGGTGAGGTGGGCGTGAATAGTATGGGGTGTGGATTTGGGCAGATTTGGAGGTCGTTTGGTGGTGTTAGAGTGGCGGTCAGTTGACAGAGGTTTTAGGGGCGGCTAAGGTTCAACGAGATGAGAGAGGGAGACGAAGTGAGAAGTGAATTAAGGTTTGAGGGAATTGTGTTAGGACAATTAAATATAAAGTTGGTGCCAAGTTCACAGTCGTTGGATCTCACAAGATCAACGGCTGTGAAGAACAAAGACGAAAATGGGGTCGTTTGGTGGTGGGAAAACCTGGACCGGGTAGGCCGATCATGGGTTGGGTCTGGGTCGTAGAGGACTTGGGTCTAGCCTGGCCCAAATTTAATTCTACAAACAGTCTTTTTTTCCCAATTACCCTTTCCTTTTGCTCTTGTTTTTTTTCTTTAATTAATAAAATACTAAAATTAAAATCTTAAATTATCTAACTTGTAAAATTATACTAATTATCTAATTAAAATAATTATAAAGATTATTTGATCCTAAATAAAAAAGAAAAATCACTAATCAAAAAATAAAAAGGTAAAATATAAACATGAGCCATTTTTTTTATTTTCATTTTAAATAAAAAAATTAATTAATCTTAAAATATTAAAAAAAAATCTAAATGCAATACATGATATTTTTTGTATTTTTTCATGATTTTAATAAAAGTTAACATGCACAGAAAATGTAAACAATTAACACAAATTCCTACAGAAATCTTATAAAATTGCAAATAATTGGGAGAAATTTATTTCTTCAATTTGTAGGAGTTTCACATAGGGAAAAAATTACATGCCCACAGCTGCCCTTCTTTGCTTGAAAACATGTAGAGTTTTCGGGCAAAGATAAAGTGAGCGGATACGAGCGATTTTTGCCCGTTTGAATACTCCGTGGGGAGCATTTTTTGAAAGATCTGATCGAACCTTGCTTCCGAGCTTTCCTACATATCCTTGGCTATAAAGGAATTAGGTCAGTGTAGTTCGAGAAGTTTTGGTAGTTGGGACTACCGAGAAGCTGTGATTTCACTATTGTTGTTGCTACTACTACTTGCTGGACTCCTTATTACACCGAGACGAAATAAAAAGAAGCTAGGCTAAACTATGATCTATGAATTACATAAATCCTATCTACCATCTTTAAACTTGGTCTTGCCGCTTCTACAGTTCTGTTGTGCATCTTGAACTGTTGACCTGCACTCGCGAGGCGAATTTATGTTGTTGCTAACTTGAATTGAATTCTGAAATGAGTTCCCTTGTTTTCTAGGTGGGTGCCTGATTGCCGAACTTAAACTGTATTTCCTTGTTCTCCAGGTGGGCGCCTGATCACCAAAACTTGAAGTGTATTCCCTTGTTCTCCAGATGGGTGTCTGATTGTCAGAACTTGAATTGTATTCCCTTGTTCTCCAAGTGAGCACCTGATTACAAAAACTTGAATTATATTCCCTTGTTCTTCAGGTGGGCGCCTGATTGCAAAAACTTGAACGGTATTCCCTTGTTCTCTAGATGGGCGCCAGATTACCAAAACTTGAATTGTATTCCCTTGTTCTCCAAGTGGGCGCCTGATTGCCTAAACCTTGAACTGTATTCCCTTGTACTCCAGGTGGGCACCTGATTGCCAAAACTTGCACTGTATTCCCTTGTTCTCCAGGTGGGCGCCTGATTGCCAAAACTTGAACTGTATTCCCTTGTTCTCCAGGTGGGCGCCTGATTGCCAAAACTTGAACTGTATTCTCTTGTTCTCCAGGTGGGCGCCTAATTACCAAAAACTTGAACTATATTCCCTTATTCTCCAGGTGGGCGCCTGATTACCAAAACTTGAACTGTATTCCCTTGTTCTCCAGGTGGGCACCTGATTGCCAAAACTTGCACTGTATTCCCTTGTTTTCTAGGTGGGTGTCTGATTCCCTTGTTTTCAGGTGGGCGCCTGCCATTACAACAAAACAGACAAAACAAAAGAAAATTTTTCTTCCCCAGTTTGGTATCTGGGCACATATGTGAGTGTTAATCGAATCATGTTACCCAAAAGAGCTCTAAGAATTTAAAAGCTAAATTCCATTATCCAGGAGGGCCCTGAAAATTTAAAATTAAATCTCATCTTAAGAGGGAAAACTTCAAAGCTCAATTATATTTCCTAAAGGTGGAACTTACGCTAAATTTTGTTATATATGAAGGTCTTAAAATTTAACTAAATCCCATTATCCGGGAGGGTCCTGACAACTTTTAAAATTAAATCACATTATCTAGGAGGGCCCTGAAAATTTTAAATTTAAATCCCATTATCTAGGAGGGTTCTAAAAATTTACGGTCGAACCTGTCTGGCACATGCTTTCCTCACGGAGGGTTCCTCCGGAATAAACGAATCCTGCCCCTGTTTCAATAAAAGAACATCTTATCAGTATGAAAATATGGTGGTTAGTTTGCGGCATTCTTGCTGAAGGTGGCCTTTCCACTACCATGCTTTGTTCCGATTAGCTGCTTCGGACTGACAAAGAATTGTTTGACCTTCTTATTGAACCTCAACCACAGGACCCCAAATGACCCGAGTGCCCTACACTCAACCTGCTGTTTTACATTTTTGTTCTTCCAATTTAAACTCTGTATTTTCCCCAAAATTCACGAAACCACCCGACCACTTGAACTTCCACTAACACCTTATTTTCCATTTTGCATCATGCTATTTCTGGTAAGCTTTGGCCGCACTTTGCCTTGTGCAATTTGGAAGTTGGTAATAAGCTTTGAAATCCTTTCTTATTTGCTTAACAAGGCTAGTATTGGAAAAGCCTTAGAGAAGTAAACCCAAAAGAAAATGAAATGTAATGACTTCGAAAGTTAGGAATAAAGAAGAAAATTCGAAACAGAATGACTGTTTGAGGAAGAAAAGGAAAAGAAACTTATATGAGTGAGGTAGCTGGCACCAATAATCATGACATGCATTTCAGATTAATCAACCTAGCTCATTCAACCAATCACATTTCAGTCTTCATACTTTATGCCCCGGAGTTTCCATAATCCAATCTCTCTGCAAAGTCACTAACCATATTCGGCTTGTCGCGCCCTGAAGGGTTTTCACCAACAAACCTCTCCCGTTTGTTCATCTCTCAACTCACTGTCGCCCTACGGTGCTCGTGAGGGTTTTCACCAATAAGACTCTCTCATTTTAATTTCTCTCAACTTTCATCGCCCTACAGTGCCCGTGAGGGTTTTCACCAATAGGACTCTCTCATTTATTACTTTCCTTGTGTAGAACGATGTGTTGCTCCTGATGTGAACCATACCTCTATCTCGCTTGACTTGGCATTCTCAAAGACTGATCAGAAAGTCTTTCTTTGGACCACAATATAGGCTTTGGATAGGGTTAGAAAGAAAGGATATTATAAAAGCTCGAAACAACTTGAATGGATTCAGAATTACAACTTTTGGAATCAAATCTTTTACGAAACCACAACTTCTGCCCTAGTTTATTGACCTGGGGAACTTTGAATTTTTATTTTCATGAGACTGAACCGTGAGGCTGCCTACGTATCCTTAAAAGGAATCAGGTTGAGTGTAGTTCATGACATAGGAATTGCTTTATTTTTGTTACTTGTCTTTTCTTTTTCTTTTTCTTTTCTCTTTTTTTTCTTCTTTTTCTTCTCTCTTTTTTTCTCTTTCTTTTGCTTTACTTATTTTTTTCAATTTCTTTTTTCTCTTTTTCTCTTCTCTTTTTCTTCTTTTTCCCTCTTTATTTACCTTCTGTATATGTGTTTCTGAACTTTGCTACTGATTCCAAAAGAGGGGTATGAAAGAAAATAAATAAGGCTCAAAGGGGTAACAAAGGATAAAGTGTTTAGATAGCAGAATAAAATACTTTCGTCATTCCAATCTTCAAAACATGCCAAGTACAAACAACAATTAAACAAACCAAAGAAATCATACATAATATCTTTTGACTGCATCGGAATTGATAGCTATATCTACACATTTGCCTTCTATATCTATCAATTACAAAGCACCATTGGACAACACTCTTGTTACAATGAACGGCCCCTGCCAGTTTAGGGCAAATTTGCCTTTAGCTTCATCCTGATGTGGAAGGATACGTTTTAATACTTGCTGACCCACTTCAAATTTTCGGGGATGCACCTTCTTGTTGTATGCTCTTGCCAGTCTCTTTTGATACAACTGGCCATGACACACTACTGATAGTCATTTCTCATCAATCAGACTTAATTGTTCCAAACGGGTTTTGAGTCACCCATCATCATCAATTTCGGCTTCAGCAACAATCCGAAGGGATTGAATTTCAACTTCCGCAGGTATCACTGCTTCAATTCCATATACCAACAAATAAGGAGTTGCACCTACTGAAGTGCGAATAGTAGTGCGGTAACCCAGCAAAGCAAAGGGCAACTTTTCATGCCATTGCCTAGAACCTTGCACCATTTTTCGAAGTATCTTCTTTATGTTCTTGTTGGCTGCCTCAACCGCTCCATTTGCCTTGGGGAGATACGGAGTGGAATTTCGATGCATAATCTTGAACTGCTGACATACTTCTTTCATCAAAGGACTACTAAGATTCGAGCCATTATCCGTGATGATTACCTTTGGAATTCTGAAC